>NW_015549581.1:1512706-1540081 GCF_001515605.1 Sinocyclocheilus anshuiensis
AGAACAGCATTTATTTAAAATATAAATCTTTTGTAACAATATACACTACTGTTCAAAAGTTTGGGGCTAGTAATTTTTTTTCTTTTTTTTTAAATAAATTAATACTTTTATTCAGCAAGAATGTGCTAAATTAATACAAAGTGATAGTAAATATTTATTTATTTATGATTTAACGCCATGTCAGCAGCAGTGGCTATATTCATGGCAAGAGGAAACATTTCAATTTCACAATTCAGTCATATATATCATTTCAAAACAATTATATAACCGTTTTGTTTGAAAATTATATACATAAATAAATAAATATGTACAAATATACAAAAACATACATATAATAAAAATAATAACAAGAACAAAAGTAATAAGAACAATTATATAGAGTCTTTCAGCTTAATGCATGACAAAACATTTAAAATTGATAGTAAAAATTTCTATTGTTAGAAATTATTTCTATTTTAAATAAATGCTGTTCTTTTTAACACACATATATGTATGTATGTATATATATATATATATATATATATATTTATTTATTTTTGATGGAACTTCACTCTGACTTCACTGTCTCTTGGTAAATCATGTAATTTTACAAGATAGAAAGATGTTAACATGTTCAACATTTACATGGTGCAAAATTCAATTTCTAGAAATTACTTAGGTAATACACAACCAGAATATTTCAAGTTCTTGTCTGTTACTGTAACCACAAAAACTGAGAAATCTGAGAGTCGAATGAAAATTATTCTTTGGTAATCCACATGATGGCTCAAATACTGCTGATAGAGCTTAATAACTCACATTAGAGCTGCTGCTGGGGTTGAAGCAGGTAAACTGAAGCTTGTATCAGCACTTTTCTCTCTCTGTCCTGCCCTGCTCATGCAGTGAAACCCCTCCTCCTTCCCATCAGGTACTGCTTCAACCCCCCTCTTCAGGTACGCTCCGGAATGCCAATTTATTGTCCCCGTGCCATACTGCGATTGTACAAATTCATTCTGCTTCCAATTAATTAGGAAGAAAGAATACTGGAGCGAAAAGCAACTCCTGAGCACGGGATTAATTGAAGTCAGCCACTGACACGCGGCATTTCTCAAAATAACTCGCTATGTCACATTCGGATGAGTATAATAATTGGATGTAAGGACTTGAAGTAAACAAACAGGGGAATGGATATCACAACATTTCCATGGAAACTACATGACAAAAGCAGGACAGGTTGCCAAAACAGAGTGTCGCGAAGCCGGTTTCCGCTCTAGGGCTTTTATGTCCACCATCATCAAGCTAATTGCTGTATCTGTGAGCTAATGTTCCCATTCAGATGTCCCTATAATAGCCCTTCACTCTGGCAGTCCGGGAAAAAAAAAAAAAAAAAAGAGCTATTTGCAAAGACATCATTAGAGACCGGAAGGATACTTCATGACCTTTGTTTTCTTGATATCTTCAAGGCCACTTGATATAATTTATCATGTATCCTATTGTTTATGCTTTTTTATAAATGCTTTTAACCTTGTGGATTTTAATAAACTCTCTTACACTTTTTCATACTAGTTGAATTAATGCATATTAACAATATCCAAAAATACATTCCAAAATATATTTTTCAGAACCAAAAATGTCATGCATCAACTGATTTATTGTGTTAAACAGCATTCTGTAGTGGAAATTTTTGGTCGTATTTACCTTGATTCTTCTTCATTTTCTTCAAACATAATGTCTCGTATTTCACATTTCATCTTCTTGGTAACCAAGTCCTGAGTCAAAAAAAACAAAAAAAAAAACATTTTTGAAATAATTTAACTTTGAGATAGAAAATACATCTCAACTAAACTTTGTGATGTAAATTATGATTAAACTCCAGCATCAAATAGCTATATGAATTTCAATTTTTTTTAATTTTTCAAACTAGTTCTTGCCAATTCATTTGATTCACATGAAATTTTGAGAGAGAAATCTTGACATCGTGCTGGATGAAATAAAACAATCTAGGTGTTTAACTGCTTCGACCTAAAATATTCAGATCTTAAAATAATATTTCAATAATTTAACAATACATTTGCATAGTAACAGTTCTCTGATGTTGGTAAATGGTCACATGACATGCAAGCACTAGGGATGCACCGAAATGAAAATTCTAGGCCGAAGCCGAACAAAATGAAACACTGGGCCGAAGGCCGAAGGCCGAATACCGAATACGGTTTTTCACATTTTTCCCCCATGTAGGCCTATTTTGCCATTTTTTTCACAATTGCATTAATTAAATTGCCAAAATGTGCTTTTTACTGTTTTGTCCTGCTTTTCAAATAAAAAAAATAAATTACATAACATTCTGCAGTTTATTTACTAATCATTTGAGGTAATTTCGCGATTTAAATCATCATACAGTAACCTAACCACCAGCATTAGCCACCTCTTCTTCTCATCGGAGACTTGATGCAGCACCAAGTCTCTCGCTGTCGGTGCTTCACTCTTGTAATGATTTCTGCGTCTTTCTCTAATAGTTTTAAATACTTTCACACTGTCGACATGTTTGCTGCATTAGCGCGTGCCTCTATTTGATTGCGTTCGTCATTGTTCGGTACATATTATTCGGCCTTTTCGCTTATTCGGCCGAACAACGAAAGATTTTTTTTGCTATTTTCGGCCGAATAATTTCGGGTGCCGAATATTCGGTGCATCCCTAATGAAAATTGCTGAATGATTCTAACAGTTGATAAGAGCTCATCGCTCATACACTCTTAAAAATAAAGGTGCTTAAAAGGTTCTTGACAGCGATGCCATAGAAGAGCCATTTTTGGTTCCACAAAGATCGGCCTTTTCGCTTATTCGAATTTCGGTTGCCGAATATTCGGTGCAT
Organism: Sinocyclocheilus anshuiensis; assembly: GCF_001515605.1. Lineage (NCBI taxonomy): Eukaryota > Metazoa > Chordata > Actinopteri > Cypriniformes > Cyprinidae > Sinocyclocheilus > Sinocyclocheilus anshuiensis. The sequence goes on from NW_015549581.1 coordinate 1,515,558, forward strand.
CCCTAGCAAGCACATAAAATATTAATAAAATGTTTTTAGCAAGTGTTTTTTACTTGATTGTTATTATTTTTAAATTGTTTTCATTTGTTATGATTTAATTATCAGCTTTTCATCAACTCATTATTCCCCAGAAGCTCGCAAATCTCAGTTTAAACATTTTAGCAGACACATTTTTATGTGTATGTCCCATCATAACGGAGTGATCTGTATCTTGTGAGTGCAAAAATAAAATAAAATTTGGTATACATGAACAACAGGGGGATTCATTAGGATTCATGACAAATTTCATCAATTTCTGATGTTAGGGGGCGCTATAACTGAAGAAAAATCTAAAATGTTCAAACTGTCTTATCCTAATTTATCTATAACAACAGCATCAGCAGGTTCCCTAGCCTTTTTGTTTATTTTCTCCATCCTGATAACTGCCTTTCGCTATAATACCTTGTGCATTCTGGAATCTTCTCCGGGCTCGCAACCTGGACTCCTCCTGCCGCCGTCGCTGCTCCAGTTGTTTGCAAACATATGGCGCACAGCGCCCTTCAGAAGGAAGTAAAACATCCACTCTTGGAAATGCAGCCTCACTAATCACCGATGCCTTGTTGGAGTTCTCAGCGGCTGGTAAAGTGGCAGGTCTGCGAGTGTTTAGTCTGATCAGAGGAGCATGAAATTGGTCCAACTGAAACAAAGTGGAGATTAATTGGGCGTGGCTACACAATATTGTTCCGCCAAGTTTTAATATCCACATTTAGGGGCTTTTAGCCTTGCTGAGCTTCAGAACGCGTTCGATGGGCACACTTTAAAAAGACTAGATTTGGTTAAATGGCAAATGCTATGTAAGGAATTAAGTATTTATGGGTTTATTTTCTCGGTTCAACCTTCCCTCTGGAGTTCATTACAGTAACCACTTTATTACTTCCCGGTGACATCAGAAGTGCCTTTCTGCCGTTTAAAGTGTTCTTCTCTGCATTCTGGCGTTGTTGAGCGCTTTTGGTTACCATAGAAACATGCCATGAAGTGAATTTTATCAATGTTTCTTTCATTCAGTCTTTTTTTTTATTTCTTTATTCAAACATGTTACGCTTTACTAAAGAGCCTTCATTCTGAACTAACTGATCAAACAAGGTTATAGCTACTGTCAGTCAACTGTGGCCGCAAAGTGTTTGGTTTATACTAGTCTGAAAGTCTCTCTGCGAGATGATTATATTCATTTATTCCATGAAATAAAAATCTGACAAAAATTGGTGCCCTTGATTGATGCAGTGAGCCACTCGCATCCTCAAAGCTCACTCACGGCGAAAAACAGAGGACGCCTGACATTGCTTTTCAGTCATTAATTTTAAATCAGATTTCTGCCTTCCCACAAGTCTCTACCTCTACTGTAAGCAGGTGGAGGGTTCATCCTGACCTGTGTGATAAAGATGTATTTAATTAATTCAGTTAATAAACATTTTAAAATGTTAGGAATTTTGAGGTAGGTGGTCTTGAAATTCATTTAGCCTTGGGTTATTCAGTCCTTGCTCACTTAAGCAAGATAAAACACAACCGAAGAAAAAAATATAAGACGTTTTAACAACTTGTTAGGTCTTTACAGAGCATCTGTTGCTACAGTTTCCACAAAAATATTAAGCAACAACTGTTTTCAACAGTTCAAGAAACATCTCAAGCACCATATTAGAATGATTTCTAAAGGATCATGTGAGACTGAAGACTGGAGTAATGATGCTGAAAATCAGCTTTGCATCACAGGAATAAATTATATTTTTAAATATATTAAAATTGTAATAATATTTCTGTATTTACTGCATGTTTGAACAAATACATGCAGACTTGGTGAGCATAGGAGACTTCTTACAATAATGCTTATGCACTTGGGTTTTTGAAAGGATAATATAATATTTGTATTCATTATTTTCCTTTCCTATTTTGAATTCCAGAGCTGTTTGCTTTTTAAAAAGTCATTTCCATGCTAAACCACCCACATCATGTAATCATGCGTTTGTTTAATGACATTTTAAGAACAATAAGTGCATTGCATTCAGAGTTTCCCATCATGCATTCTATCAAGGAGGTGTGTTTTCAGAGACAGTGTTAAACTCTGAAAAAGCAGGTGGCCATTCATTCACTGACCTGCCGCACCGCTGCACCGAAACTGCAGTCATGACCTACTTAGTGGCAAACTGGCAGTTTTCCAGCTCTCAAATTAGCATGTCAGATAGGATTATGCTCCTCTGACTGATCCACTGCTAATTAACATCAATAATGATTGAAGTATTTTAGAAGGAAGACAGAATGAAAATGCTTGTTTAGGACAATCCGCCCATATGGAGTTTAGATGCAACAAATCTCATCTACACACCCAGCAGCTGTTGTTACCTTAAAGGGGACGTATCAGGAAAAACAAGATTGTCTTTTTAAAAGCAAATAAATAAGTATAATACTAATTAGTGAACTAAACTGCTAATTTAAATTCCTTCAATCCTTTAAGAAAGCATTTAACATGGAAACAGCTTGGCCAATTATATAGAAGTCTTAAAGGACTAGCTCACATAAAAATGAAAAATCATCATTTACTCACCCTCATGTTGCTCCAAGCCCATATGACTTTATTTTTCTTCTGTGGAACATAAAAGTAAATGGTTTAAACAAAGTTTATGCTGCTATTTCATAACAAAAACATATAACCAGGTTGTTAGGCTGTAAAATAAGTTAACAGTTAAAATGAAAATTTGCTGAAAATGTATTCACCCTCAGACCGTCCAAGACGTAGATGAGTTTGTTTCTACATCAGAACAGATTCTGACTTGCTCACCAATGGGTCCTTTGCAGTGAATGGGTGCCGTCAGAATGTGAGTCCAAACAGCTGATAAAAACATCTTCAGTCCACCAGTTAACATCTTGTGAATTGAAAAGCTGCATGTTGTAAAAAAACAAATCCATCATTAAGAGATTTTAAATTTAAACCATTGCTTTCAGCTAAAATACCAGTACACAATCAAGCCGACGTTTGGCCAGAAGCGATGATTTAGTATCTTGATGGATTTTTTTATTACAAACATGCAGTTTTTCACTTCACAAGACATTAATTGATGGACTGGAGTCATGTGGATTATTGTGTTGTTTTTATCAGCTGTTTGGACTTTCATTCTTACGGCACCCATTGACGACATCAAACACAGTGTTTATTAAATGAATATGCATTATGCACAATTTGCTGTGCGGACAAAACGGAGTGAACATTTTTGAGAAAATGTTGATGAATAAACTCAAAGAACATAAGGGTAAGTAAATGGTGACAGATTTTTAGGGGTTATTTTAGACATTACTGCTAAGTGTTGATAAATATCAGCCCAGTCAGTTACAATGAGTGGTGTAACTAACATACGATCATTAGTGAAGAAAATTTAAACAGATTTGTTTTAAATGCAGACCCAGTTCATTTAGTGTAATACGCCGTGAGTGGAGGAGATGGTAATCAGGCTACATTGAAAAATTAGGCTGTCGTCTCAGGGGAGATTTTGGACCATTTCTGATACTGGAAAGTGAAAAAAGCAAATTATGTTTTGGATGTTGGTGATTTTTATCTTGCAGGTTTTATTGCAGGTGACCTGAGAAACACTGTACAAGCCCGTGGAGACTGGGAGCATATTGAATGCATACGTATTAATTAATTCTGCAAAGCATGACACATGCGGCACAGACTTGGATTTCCACTAATTAATTGTTTCAGCTGCACAGTCAAGCACGATCACTTGACAATTCCCACAGGGATTCAAAGAAAGCATATAGAGCAGCTTTACTGAGCAGACAGCTACAAGTTTGCACAATATTATTCTCCTTGTTCTTCTAAACCGATTTACACAGCAGCTGAATGTTGTACGCGTGCACGCATTTCAGAGAGACCAATTAGGAACATCTATCTCTTAACATCCTTGAAACATGATTTAATTTAACGTCTCTTTTATGAAAGCACAGAAGTGAAGAGAAAAATACATTTGATTTCTTTCCTGAATATCACACAATGGAGTTCTACACCAATATCTCCTTGTTCACTGCTCCAAATTGAATTTTTTTCTCCCTCGTTTTTCTTTTTTTGAGACCAGAAGATGCTCATTCACTCAAAATGATAGACACTGCGCAAGTAAACAAACTTGCCATTGAGAAAGTATCTGAATTAATTAGGTTTGTTTTATACACCAGTGGGTCTTTTCCCGCACTGCAATGAGGCTTGAGAGAGACATTTAGTTAAAGAAAAGATTAACTGTTTTTATTATTCATACCAGCTCGGTGGCATCTGTGTGAATTGAATTTCATATTCATATGCCACAAGAGAGGGAAGCTTAATCTAGACTAATAAATTATCTTTTTTGCAGGCTTCTGTAAACACAAAGGTGCTGATTATTTCATATATACAGTAAATTTTGCAATGCGAAGATGTGTCACCAGAGCTGCTTTGAACAAGCCTGCAGCTAATTTAAAGCAGTTATGTGACTTGAACATGGAAACGATGTAAATGTTGACATTATTTACTCATCTGCATGTCATTCATACTCCTATGTTATGCTGTCATTTTGTTGATGGAACATGAATTTTCACATTGATTTTTTCCATAAGCATAAAAAGCACCATAAAAGATGTCCAAATAACATGCCATCTAACCTGTGTCAAAATACACCAGCTTATTTGTTTAAAACTATTTTCTCTTGTAAACAGTGCTTGATCTGAGCATATTTCCCTCCTGATAGTCTTTTGGACAGAGGACTCACATTTTAGCCAGAAGCAATTTTTTGACGTTTAAAAATGTCTTGATTAATTTATTTACATGCAGCTTCTTGCTTCACAAGACGTTAATTGATGGACTTGAGTGGTGTGGATAACCTGTGGATTATTGTGATGCTTTTGTCAGCTGTTTGGACTCTCATTCTGACGGCACCCATTCACTGCAGAGGATCCATTGGCGAACAAGTGATGTAATGCTACATTTCTCCAAATCAGTTGTAATGAAGAAACAAACTCATCTTGAAGATGAGGGTGAGGACATAATTTTCATTATAATATTCATTCAATACATTCTGTCTGAAAGAGTAATAGTAACCAATGGGGTTGAGTTTAGCAAAGAGGTAAGTTCAAATTCGTAAACATCTGCTTTGCACTTGGCAGCTGCTTTCTAACCATGATTCACATATTGTGTTTCACATAATACAAATCTATTGTTACTCAAGCTCAAAATGCCAATGAGAACAAAATATCAGTAACACTGCACGCATTCGAGAAGTGTTTTATCCACTTTCCTGCTGTTCTCCATCATTAGCTGGCATTCACAGGAGGATGTTTGGTTTGCATAGCTCAGAAGACATCAAGAATTCTGTTGCATCTCTTGTAGGTGACAAAAATGTGACTTTTTTTTGTTACTTAAAAGAAAAACTCCCAAAACATCACAGCACAAATAATTTCATGATGTTTTGTATCTTGCAGTCACACTGTGACATGCACGTTTTTAATTGTGCCATCGAAACAAACATGCATGTGACTGAATTCCTCACTGGCTGAAGTTTGAGCACATCATGGACTCTGTTGTGGGCAACAGCAGAATGAGTTGGATTTAATTGGTTTCACTTTTGTCAGGGAAAGAAATACTCACCATTTGAAGAGAAGCAGCACTAAATCACCAATTCTCTTTCATTTTGCACCTATGAGCAGACAGCCAGGAAATAAAAACGAGGGATTAAAATGCAAAAACCTTTATCGTTAGCTTCAAAGAGCAGATAAATACGCAAGTTTCTCCGTTTTTTCCACATTTAGAAATAGCGTCCCTTTGAAGGTGGCATTTGATGTTCAAATAATTATTCCTAATCAGACAATCCTCCATTCAAAGCAGTGCACTACATTTCTTAATTTTGACTTAGTTTTCAGTCCAAGTTTAATTTGAATTTAATCTCAATATCAGTTCTGTGTCGTTTTTGCTGTTGATGTTACACATTTAATCTAGTGATTTGCAGAGCTGCTTTAATGCTCAACAAATACCTGAAGTTTTAGTTATGAAGATAAACTCCAAACTCAAAGTTAGGAGACTTAGAGTCCCTGCGTAAAGTGAAAGACTTTGGAAGACTTTGGGTGTGTCGTTGTTGTTTTCATATTTAATAATGTGCGTTTAATACAGGGATTCCCAAACAGTTTTGTCACTTATTAAAATAAACTATCTGTTGGAATACTGCAGAGGAAGGTAATATTTCAATCATTTAAACACACATTTGCATGTTTACAGTTCTCTGATGTCGGTTAATGGTCACATTGACATGCAGGTAAACAAATAAAATATTTATATTTTTAGTGTTGAAGTGTTTAAATTGCTTTTATTTAAAAAAATGTATGATTGAATTAATTATAAGGTTTTTATCAACTCACTATTCACTGTCTATCAACTCACTAATGTAATGTTTAATGCATTTTATGATTTTGACACCAAAACATGGAATATATTTTGTTCTTTTTGCTTTTTTTTATATCAATATGGTACGTTTAAAACAAGTTTGCTAAAAAAAAAGTAATCAAAGTAATCTTAACAAGTAGTCAGATAACATTAACCAAAATGAGTTACCTAGATTACGTTACTAACTACAGTTTTCATCATGTAATCACTAATCAGCAATGGACTACAATTTGTAAGTAATCTACCCAGCTCTGTGTATATGTGTGTGTGTGTGTGTGTGTGTGTGTGTGTGTGTGTGTGTGTGTGTGTGCGCGTGCGACTGAAGTAATGGCTGCTGAAAATCCAGATGTTTTTCATCACAGGACTAATTAATTTTTTTTTAAATACATTATATAGAAAACATGTATTTTAAATTCTAATAATATAATTTTTTCTGTATTTTTTAAACAAATAAATGTATCCTTGAGCATAATAGTTTTCAAAGACATAAAAAATAGACTTTTTTATGCATATACACATGTGTAGTATGAATGCAATCCAGGCACACTACACTAGTTTGCATGTTAAATGCTGCATAACAGGGAAACAGAAAAGATAGATGGATGTCTAGCTGTGATGCTCAAACCAAAAGACGACAAACTCAAAGACAAATAGCGTCACTTGCACTTTATATGCCATTAATGTTAAACAAAAGGCTGGAGCGCTGCTGACGCTTTAGGGGCTGGACTGACTCATCTCACCTGTCTAGGGAAAACGAGGCTGATCGTGACGTACCGCCTGCTTTTTCCTGTCCTAAAGACTGGGTCAGACCAGAGCTCCTGTTTTGAGAAAGATTTGTGTGAACGTGCAAAGAAACCCGGAGTTACAATGACTGTAATTCACAGTTACATTTTGCACCAAGTATACTTTCACATGCTACTGTTTAAATCAAACATAAAATCCATCAAACCGCAAGAAAAATTGACATCTAGACGCACTGGCATCACGGATATCATGAAACATGCATGCATAAACATGACCGCTTTAATAGTGGCTTGTTTACCTTCCATCTGACAGGCGTCGAGAACACAAGGCACATCCTTTCAGCCAGCTGTCAAACTATGTCACTGCTGTCAAAATCGTATTATAATCTCACCACATGACGCTTGGAAACAATGCCGCCTTTTGAAAGGATGAGGATGCATCTAGACGCTCTAAATATAACTCTGAAGCAGATACATCTAATAAACTCCACGGGTTGTAAGAGCACTTGAAACAAATTGGTTCCTTTCCTTCCTGCACATATCCAATCTTCTGCTCATGAATAAAGAAGTTCTTGATTTCCAGACTTGATGTTTTAAAGGAGAAGACAAGTCAAATGTTGAAAGCCAATCTGATCTCAAAGTTTCGATGAGTGAAATCAAATCATCCCGTGGATCAAACTCCAGCTATGTCATAGATTTTCAACTAGCAAATCAAAGTTATAGCAAATTGAAAAGGATCTCAGCTCAACTATCTCAATTATTTCTGCTACTTTCGTAAGGTCGGCTGAGACTCCAATTCTCAGAACTGATAGCATCAAAGCGGCTCTCCGCTAACGTCTCTGAAGTTTAGACTAGAAGGTTCTTAGCTTGGCTTTTCTTCATTTGGACCAGGTTCAGATGGCATACAATCTCTATAATTTCAGTTTGTTCTCTGAATTCACTGCCAAAACTAGAATATTTCATAGTTAATTATTTTGCGGTGTTTGCTAAGGCGGTCATCACTATTACTATTGCTCATACGTAAAAAAAGACTGAACAAAACTTGTAGTTTTTTAAACTTTGGCATTTACGTCTTCCCGCATTATTTGTGCTACAAGCGTGAAAGATACAGTACGTCAAACTGTGCAGCTTTTGAGGAGACTGGTTGTTTTGTTATGAAGAAGACTGTTGCTTGGTGGAAAATAATACGGCCAAAAAAATCTCATAGTTTTGAAGGAGGGATTTGAGACTTGCTGGTGGGCTCTTTGGGTTTGAGCCAGTAAGAGACACCACCTGGAACACCATAGCAACCGCATAGCAACATGCTTAAAGCAATAGTTCTCTTCCAAAAATTAATATTTGCTGAAAATGTACTCACCCTCAGGCCATCCTAGATGTGCATGAGTTTGTTTCTTCATCAGAACAGATTTGGAGAAATGTAGCATTGCATCACTTGCTCACTAATGAATCCTCTGAAGTGAATGAGTGCCGTCAGAATGAGAGTCCAAACGGCCGATAAAAACATCACAATAATCCAATAATCCATCATAATTTTAAACAGTCCAAACTGTTCTAAACAATTACTTCAGTTTGATGTAAGCGAACAACAGGGAATGTTTTTTCCACTGGAGGAAGCGTTATTATGGATTATGGACTCATATTTTGGCCAGGACAGACAGTTTAAAGTTAAAACACCTTAATGATGGATTTGTTCTTACAAACACACAGCTTTTCACTTCACAAGATGTTAATTAATGGACTGGAGTGGTGTGGATTACTTGTGGATTATTGTGATGTTTTTATCAGCTCTCATTCTGACGGCACCCATTCACTGCAGAGGATCCATTGGTGAGCAAATTATGTAATGCTAAATTTCTCCAAAACTTTTCCAATGAAGAGCCTCATCTACATCTTGGTTCGCCTGAGAGTAAATACATTTTGCAATCAATTAAAATTTTTGGGTGAACTATTTCTTTAAAACCTCTCAGAACACCCTAGCAACCACATAGCAACACACTGCCAACTAATCACAATAACCTGCATCACCTGAAAATTTTCAGAAAATGTCAAATCTAGTTTTAAAAATCCTGTTTCCGTGATGTTTCCCCTTTAAATGTTAAAACATTAGGGAAACAACCAATTTATTCTAAGTATTTCTTCTTGACTTAAGCAAAGGTCAAAGGTCATTTAAGTTCTAGTCTAAACAGTCCTAATTTGCTATTAGCTGCATGAATGCACCGCACATTTTGCACGCTCCATGTAAGGAATTGTCTGTTATTTCTGATCTCCATGTCACAATTGAGCCGAGCCGGGACACGGAGACATCTTTTTCACAGTGAGTGAACGTAGATGTCAAAGCCAGATTGAGTTGAGATTTGAGAGTTGATGGCTTTATAGAGCGTGTGAAGGCTGCAAGGTTGAAGCCTCACAGTTGATAAAGATTAGAAATGAATCAGGGCTACAGAAGAAAGGAGCAATGAATGATGGGTAGCTGAAGGTCATGACAAAGTTGCGAGGTGTTTTTAAATCTATAATTATTATATTTTCACAAACACACACACACACACACACACACACATATATATATGTACACAAACATATATATATATATATATATATATATATATGTTTGTGTACATATATATATGTGTGTGTGTGTGCGTGTGTGTGATAGATCAATTAATTGCACATATGCAAATGATATAATTGCAATTGCAAGACATTATAAATGAGAATAACATTGAACGGCTGTTAATGTCTTGTCTACACGCATGAGTCAATGGCTTTTATATGAAAGCACGTCCTTCCACAGTCTGTGCGCTTCCTTTCCCTGCTGAGACTCAGATGACTTCAGGAAAAACAACTCAACCCAACTCATTGTGTTATACTGAAGATACTGAAGAGCCGCAGGTTTTAAAGTAGCTGTAAATGAATTCAGCATGCTGGTGGTCCGGCATGTTTTCAAAAAGCTATTGGACGGACGTCACATTCGGTGTCCCTGCAGAGGACGCAATGGAGCGAATGTGGTTAAACTGGAGATTTGAATGAGAGCGCAGAACTCGAGATTCCCTACAGTGCTGTTATTTTACTTTGAAAATAGTTTGATTTACTTTTACTTCCTATTTTCGTATACTGATAGTGGAATACAAATATTTCCCTATGGGCAGGTTAGAAGTTCGTTATTGTAGGCAGAAGCCCTGCTGAGAGGAGTACAAACAGTACATAATAAATGCCCCAAGCGTTCGGTCCGAATCAGCCACGTTGTCCCACTTTTATTATTCCTCCTGATGAATATGGATCTTACTTATCATAATTTAGCCAAATGTGAATCAGGAGCAGCACATGAAATAGCTCAGTTAGTCATATGTAGTTCTGCCAGTGTTTTAACACTGAGCTCAAAGCAAAAAGAGGTTGAGGATTTGAATGCAGCATTAATATTAATCAAAACAATCAACATGCATACTTCCCTGCCACACAGTATGCAGAAAGCAGCATGTCAGATGAGTAGGATGAACAAATACTAAACATTCATGAATAAAAATAGTTAGTGAACAATACCTGGATGACCAACTGCATCCGCTGGGATTCTGATAGACACGTTGTTGCTATCTCAGAATGCCATAGCTGAGGACACAAAAAGAGTTTAAAAAGTCATATTCAATTTTACATTTCAGATTACATTTCTGTCATCATTTACTCACGGTCACATTGCTCTAAACCTATATAACTTTCCTTTTTTTGAGAAACACAAAAGGAGACATTTTGAAGAATGTTCACGCTGCTCTTGTCCATATCTAAGCATAAAGTGACCAGTTTTTTTTTCAACAAAGACAAAAATCCATAAAAACATCATAAACGTAGTTCATATCAGGGTTATTATAGTTAGCTAAAACTAATTCAAATTAATACCATAAAAAACATTTTTGTAACTTGAAATAAAATAAATGTTAACTGAAATAAGACTTTTTAAAAACTTATTTCATCTAGCTGCCAATGCAGCATTTTCTTTTTTAAATTTAGTTACCTTGATGTACAAAAATACATTAAAACTGAAATAAAATAAAATATATAAAACTGAACATATTTATAAAACTATATAGAATAAATGACTATATGTAAGTAAAAATGACAAAACACCCAACAAAATTTCTAAAACTTTTAAAATTAGAATAAAACCAGAAAATTCATAAAAATAAAAACTGATTTAAAATATTAATAAAGTCTATAATTTACACTGGTCCATGTGATTGTGCAGTGCTTCTGAATCCATACAATAACTTGGTGCAAAAAAACTGACTGAAATTTAAGCTGAAATTGAGTGAAAAACTCCACATGACGCATCATAATTCCTCACACAAATTTGTACACATTTAGCTGATTTGATCATTATTGCAATTCCGCAGATTTCCCATCCAATATGAGATTTTAATCTGTATAAAGTGTGGGAAAAAATGCACAGATTTCACACAGGCCTAGGTTTGTGGTAAGAATAGCGCTTTCGTTTCGTTTAGTTTGGCGTTGAGTACCTTTTTGACTTCTAGAAAAAAACTTCGGTTTAAAATTACACACAAAACACAGAATTACCGTGAGCTGACATCATTTTCCAGCTGATGTGCGGCATTCACTGAGAATTTAATTAATTGCAATTAAATCCAAATGCTTGGAGTATTGGGCGCTTTTATTTAAAAGGAACAGAAAATTGCAGCATAATGAACGCTATTCGCTAACTGTCCTCCATCAGATTTGTTAATTACTGTACGCTCTATCCTGCTTCCATCTGCTTGAGTGTGTGTTAAGAAAGTTGCTTTGTTCTTGTCCAAATGCAATTAGACCATGGCTCCACACACAAGAGCTGTATAGCATGAGTATCCCCCTAGTCCATCACAAGGCACAAGAGTACCAACGACAATTAACTCGAATTGTGTAAGCGTCAAACATGGGAAAACTGCTTAAAATCCTGGACTGCTGGAGGAATTTGTTTAGCAATGATTGATGCACATTCTGAATTCTTGATATTACTTGTGTATTCAAGATTTAGTCAGCAAAAAGACCTCAATAGTTTCTCATAACTGTTGCTTTTTGAAAACAGGTGATCTATTACTATTACAGTAGTCAGCATTTGAAGTAGATCAAAAAAGTTCATCAAAGTTGTCCTAAAACAAGAACGCATTTTGGTTTTAGGTTTTAGGACAACTTTGATGAAAGGTTTTGATCCACTTCAAATGTTGACTAGTGTATTTTAGTAGATGACCTGGTAGATGTTAAACTAGCAAAAACAGACTTACATTGAAGTGTACATTGTGTACATACAGTGTACATTGACTTACACTGCTCCGGGTGTGTGTTCACGGTGTGTGTGTGTTCACTGCTGTGTGTGTGCACTTTGGATGGGATAAATGCAGAGCACTAATTCCGAGTATGGGTCACCATACTTGGCCACGTCACATGTCACGTCACGTTTTAAAACATTTAAAAAGGAGAGATCCAATTCATATTTAGACATCAGATTATCATAGAGACTTGGGGGTGGGCTATTTGAATTTGCATTACTTCACAAAATCCTAGCATGATGGCAAGAAGGTTTGCATGGACAAAAACCTCACATTTTCTTCAGGAAAAAAAATCATACTGCTCTGAAAATTTACTTTCACAAAAAGTTTTTTAAAAATCCACATATTTTTTAATGTTAAAAAACTTTGAAAAAATGAAAAAATCACAAACAAATTGTGAATTGTACAGTTACATTCTTCCAATGTTAAAATGCATATATTTTTTAAATATTTTTATATATTATAATACTTTTTTACATGGGCAAAAACCTCACATTTTCTTCAGGAAAAAAAATCATACTGCTCTGAAAATTTACTTTCACAAAAAGTTTTTTAAAAATCCACATATTTTTTAATGTTAAAAAACTTTGAAAAAATGAAAAAATCACAAACAAATTGTGAATTGTACAGTTACATTCTTCCAATGTTAAAATGCATATATTTTTTAAATATTTTTATATATTATAATACTTTTTTACATGGGCAAAAACCTCACATTTTCTTCAGGAAAAAAAAGTAGCCTACTGCTCTGAAACTAATACACTTTCGCAAAAAGTTTTAAAACAAATATCCAACAGTCTGACTGTGATAAATGGAGTAATTAAGAAATGAGGAATTGTTCTAATAAATTTTAAATAAATTTAAACACGTTTTTAATGGCAATAGCTCTGCATTGAGTGGGCTGAATTAAATGAAAGTTTTGATCAGCCTGCAATGGGCTAAGGTTTCAGCGATCATCGCCTCATTTGAGTTCCCTGGTTTGTTGAACTTTACTGTCAGGGTAATGAAACTAAATGAAGCATGAATACATTTAATCTGCCCTGATACCCATCATCTGATGTGCAGTAGCACACACACACACACACACACACACACACTGTTGCATTATTGGCCCATTTGCGCTGATGATTCTTTATGGTGTAATATAAAAACCCTCATTATAGTAAGCAATTAATTTCTGGTAAGTGTTCAAATGCATATTCCATTAGCTGTATGCATGTTTATTTTCCTATATTATTTATTCAAATCACTTACAGTATGCCTGTCGCAAAATAATGCATAGCTATGGTTTAATTTAAAGGGGTCATATGATGCCATTTCAAATTTTCCTTTCTCTTTGGAGTGTTACAAGCTGTTCGTGCATAGATAAGATCCCTAAAGTTGCAAAGACTAAAGTCTCAAATCCAAAGAGATATTCTTTATAAAAGTTAAGACTTGTCCACGCCCTCCTAAAACGCCTCGTTTAAACACGCCCCCCCCCCACGTCTACGTCACGATGTGGGAAGATTTGCATAACGCCGCCCAAATGTTCACGCAAAGAAAGAAGGCGTAACTTTTAATCTCGCTGTAGTGTTGTTGTTGACGCTGCAGCCATGTCGTGAAGACGCTGTATGTTTCCTTGTGAAAGCGAAACTACTTTGTTTGGCCTTCCAAAAGAGGATGATATCTGCTTCGTCATGCCTAGAGCTGATCCGTGCTGGTCGCTGATGTCAAATACATCAACTTCACGCTGTGGATCGCCGGATCGGCTTTCACCGTGGACGAAGCGGAGTCCAGCCCGGGGTCGTCACATGTGGTTGCCGCAAGCCCACCCGCCGCCGCTCACTCTAGGCCTCCGGCCTCCGCTCACTCTAGCCCGCCGTGTGTGACGCTGTGTTTCATTGTGAAAGCGAAACTACTTTGTTTGGCCTTCCAAAAGAGGACACAACTAGAAATCAGTGGTTAAGTTTTCCAGTTTTCCACAACACTTTTCCAGAACAGTTCAACTCAAATATTCAGATGTGTGCAGTGCATTTTATGGAGGACTGTTTCCTGAACCTGCAGTGTAACGTTAGCCTACAATGCGTCTGTGCAAAAAAGCTGTTTCTATAAAGTGGGCCAGTTCCAAATTTGCAAGGACAGTCTGGCACTTCTGACTCACAGTCTGTAAGTACGTTTTTTATATTTAAAGAATTTGCCACTGACAATTCAAACGCACGTTTTGAGCAGTGAAGAGTAGCGCTTGTTGTTTGTCGTTTTTCCGATCACAACATGGTTTTTAACATGGTTTTTACACGGCGCGATATGTAACGCAATGCGTAAAAAGACAGTATAAGTCGATTTTGAATCGGTCTTTATTTCAATTTTTTATTTCATTTTCATATTAATTTTATTTACATTTAATTTTAGTTCAAATGTATATTAACTAGTTAGTTTATGTATATTTTTTGTAATTTTTATTTCAGTTAATGTTTATTTTATTTCAAGTAATATTTTTTTTTAAATAGTTTTTGTTTCATTTTTATTTTTAGTTAACTATAATAACCCAGTTGGGAGTATCATGATCAAGATTTTATTTTGATCCTCATACGCAATATCACAGAAATTGTACATAATTTTACATATTATTTAAAAAAGGACGAAGCCTTAGCTTATTTTATCTTATTTAAGACCTTAATACCAGAGTTATTAATTTGTGTATGAAAAACTTGAAAGGTGTCATTTTTACAGTTGTGTACAACGCAGTGTTATCGTTGAGTATTAATTAATATTTTAAATCAGTTTTTATATTTTCTGGTTTCATTTTAATTTGAATAATTTGGTGTTTTTATCATTTTTAATTTTTTATATCTCTATAGACTTTACACTTCATATAGACTTAGTTGTCAGTGACACCAAAAATCACCTTCTCCTTTTTAAATTCACAAAGTGAAATGTGTTTTTATTTCCCTTTCTTTGTGCATTTATAAAATGAACACCACTTTAAGAAATGTGTCCGTCCAAAACTTCCCACATGAGATTTGCACCTCTATCCTCACTCCAACTCTTCAATAAAATGAGGACCAATTACACCTGAGGCAGAATATTCTCTCCGTGTCATATTTTCCCTGTTCTGCACTCTGAATTAGCCCTGTGAGCTGTTGTATGTCCAGCAGGCTTCATCTCAGCCTTTTTCCTTCATTAAGAGTTTTCCTTTAATCCTTAATTATAGAGAAAGGACGAGAGAGGAGGAGGACGGTGAGGCCAGGTTAGATCCAGACGATCTGTTTTAATTGGATTATAACTGACAGTGAGATGATCAATGCGGGAATTATCACGGTTTCATCAAACCCTTCATTTCCCCACAAATCCAATTTGAGTCTGATGCCTCACATTTCAGCTACAATAACAAAGATTTATCATGTGTAGCAAAGTCTGAAATTAACTTTTTTTGCAAGCTGTGCACCAAACAGAGAAAGCATATGGAATGTTTCTCTCAGTGATACATAATGGCACATATTGTGATAAACGGGATCTTGACAAGCGCCGGGCACATATTTGTCTACATTAGCCTAGCGTTCTCCTCATTGAGCCGCATGCATCCGACGTCTTTACACGGTTACTGCTGACCTCCTGTACCAGCACTTATGCTAATACAGTCATTAGTTTCACTGCTATCATGCAGGTATAAGCGTGACAGTTTGAAGGAGAGTCCACATTAGAGTCTGGCAGAGGCTCAACAGGGGAACGAAGGAGCACTCATTGGCCAATACATCTCTATAAGCTGAGGAAATTGAAAACTCTACTTCCACTGGGAGCGACGCTGGGTTATTTCCCGACGGAACGGACGCTCTCAGCTGGGCCGACGAGCAGAAAAACGCACATCTCCATTCGGTCTGGGACTTATCATTACCATCTACAAGAGGTGAAATGGAAATTCACTTGAACAAAGACCTGGCGAGGCGTTATAGGTGACACTCATTTCACCAACTACATATTACCCATGAGCGCTGATGGATTCGGTCCGCCTGAAAATGTCAGGATTTCCAGAATTAGACTCGTGGGTCACTTCAGTCATTTGGAGAAGATCCCAAATTTGATTAGGACTGGGTCTTTGTCATACAGACTGAGGGAGACTGTATATCAAACAAAGAAGGAAGATCTGCACACTAAATGTAACTACAAAATTCACTGAATATACACATTCTACTGAATTATATCTAATTTAAAGGGACAGTTCACCCAGAAAAGGTAATATTCTCTGATCATTTACTCACCCTCATGTGGGTCCAAAGCTGTATTTCTTTCTTCTGTGATAAATAAAAACAGACATTTAGCAGAATGTCCGACCTGCTCTCTTCCATACAATAAGAGTGGATGGAAGCGGTCAAACTACAAAAACACCAATAAGGCATAATAAAAGTTGTCCATACAACTTATAATTTCAAACGCCAGCACAGCGCTTACTACATTACACATAGCTTACTAGAGCAGATGCGTTTACTCGCTGATAAGTCTCGGTCACACGAGCACTAAACAGTGCTGTGAGATCCAACGTAATGCGCTTAAATTCAGCGAAGAACACAAATGACTCGTTTAAAGCCAAATGAAACACTGTGCACAACGAAACAATCAGAAGGCTTTTCACTCTACAAATTGCCATCATTTACCATGGATTTACTGTAGTAACACTATATTATGGCAGAAATGAGGGACATTCATATTAAGTTTTATTATATTATTAATGTAGGCATGTATTAAAGGAGTAAAGGAATATAATTACAGTATTTTTGTGATTAAGCTATAGCGTTTGTGCATTTATACTACAGTTTTTCATACAAATGCCTAGAAACCATATAGTTTGTATTGAGGTGCTATATGTGTGGTTATCATGATCTAAATGTATGCTATTATGAAAGACCAATGGTTAATGCTAATAAAACTCAAAGAATCAGAATAATTAAATTTCACCATATAAAAACGAAGTTGTTACAATTGTTACAGATATCACCGTTTTTGATAATGAACATACATTTACATCTGCCTCCTTATTGAAGCTACTACTGTCTACACAAGCTACTGTCAAATTTGCATTTCTAAGAGACAAAAAAAAAAAGTAATATTATTAATATTGCAGCCTGCACTGCAAACTGTGCTGAAGATATGCATCAAAGTCAGGCAACACTAACCTGTTTCATGATTTGAAACAATATCACTCATTAGAACATGCAGAAACTAAGAAATTCATTTTTATTTTAAGATATTTATTTTGTTGAAAAATTATTGGAAAAGTATAAAGAATACAAAAATGTGAAGTGTTAGTAGTTAGTAGTTAGTAGTTTAAACCCACAATTGGTCTGGTTTCCAAAACTTTCACTTGGTAGCAAAAATCTGTCTTCAAACTTGAAAGAAATAAAGATTTGAAATTTATCGTGATAATTACAGATATCGACTGATTAAAAATTTTAGCGTGAACATTTTTTGGGCCGTATCGCCCAACCCTATATGTACCTACAAACTTATGAAAAATGAATTTGCCAAGTCTATGAAACCTCCTCCTATAAAACTATATAATATTTTAGAAATAAAAATGGTACAAATAAATTAATTAATTGCCTATTATTTGTATTTAGCCTTCATACAAACAAGAAATGTGAAATCACCATCAAATAAACAAGACTCTCATACCTTATTAATATTAATATCTTTAACTTTAAACTATAACATAGGCTGATTATTCTTACAGAGTGAAACAAAAGTGCTTCAGTCAGAATAAAGAATATGAACAGTGCTCACAGTTGCTGCAGAAAACAGAAAAAAAGAGTGAGCAACAACAAAAACATGTTGCTGGAGACGGGCTTATTGAAAATGCAAATTCATTCTCTGCCAGCAGGAGGTGCTTTTGGAGCGGCAGAAACAGAGGTTTCCCCGGTAACGTCTGCACACAAAGTGTATGTATATATATATTTATATATACACTTTACCAGTTTTATCTGTTTATACGGAAATCTTTGATTTTTGATTAGCACACTTTGAAAAATCTGAGAAGCATGACATTAATAAATAATACTTTTTCCTTTCTATTTCATCTCATTGATATCTAGCTATCTAGATCAAACAACTGAGCATTTCAAAAGATCAAAAGAAATTCAAAAGAAATGTACTTTCTAAATAAAACCCTCTTGGTGGATGACAAGCACATCTTGTACAAATTCATCCTGGATAGCATGTTTGTTTTTTTAAACAAGAGGCTACTATTTTTAGGTGTGGTTATCTGAAGGAGGCAGGCCTCAAAACCACAAGATCAATGTTTTCAGAGGTCCTTGAAGATCTAATTATGTATGATTCTATTTCTGTGCGATCTCAGGCATCATTTGGAGCTGGAACAGACTGTAAGTACAGTGTCAGGCACAGTTCCTCTAGTAATGCAGGATGTTAAACCACCTGTTTGTGTTTTCAGTTGTTCAGCAGTTCAGGACTAAACTGATCACACCACCCACACATCCATCTATCTCCATGGTGATAAGACCCATTGGTCCCAGGTGGGGTTGATGATGAATGTTGTTGTGGCTGATCTGAAGATGTCATTCAGATGTAGCCCTCTGGTACATGCAGGCTTTATTTCAGACACTCATTTTCTCTCTATCATAAGATCAACATTCAACCAAAACTGACCCAGATTACTTTCTAAACATACATTCTTGTTCTTATTGTGAATGATTTGTCAATGTATGTTGCCATAAGGAGAAAAAAATGTTTATAATAAACACTACCATTCAAATTATTAAAGTTAAAGGAAATTAACACTTTTATTCAGCAAGGATGCATTAAATTGATCAAAATTAATTTCAACATTGATAATATTTCTTGAGGTGCAAATCAGCACATTAGAATTTGTCCTCATTTGTAAGTCGCTTTGGATAAACGCGTCTGCTAAATGACTAAATGTAAATGTAAATGTAGAATGATTTCTGAAGGATCATGTGACACTGAAGACTGGAGTAATAATGCTGAAAATTCTACTTTGCAAAGGAGATCTATCACAAGTTTATACGCCTGGCAATTGTCGCAGTCTATCACTAATATAACGTGCATTCATGCATTTCTAACACATTTTACCACACACACAAAATACGTCAAATCAGATTTGTCACTGCTAAAGTCCACTGTCAAAAAAAATCCAAAACTTACATAATGTGAATTATCATTCACTGCCGATCACGGTTCTGTGCTCACTGACAGCAGACTCCCCCGCCTTCCTCTGCAGAGCATCCTGGGAACCGAATGTGTGTTTAGCATGAGCAGAAATGAGCTCATAAAATGTGCAGTCATTGTCTAATAGCTTCACTCCCAGACAAACAACCGGAGACAAACAACAGACATCAAGCAGGCTGATGAACTACCCACACCACTCAGCTTTCCTGCGGGCCATCCGCTGATTATGGACAGAACATCAAAACAGGCTTAGAATAAAGATCACCTGACTTGAGGGGCTTCAGATGACGGCTACGGCAAGACTTGTGATTAACTGGCATTCCATCCGAATAAACTCAAGCCAGCATTTATATTTCAAGTAAAATTATATTTTTTCAGGACGTTCATTACTTTGAAGGCAGTCGGAAAAATATGATTTTGCCCCCCACACATTTTCTAATAGTTTCTGCACCCCTGCTGACAAAAGCAGATAATTAGAAGATTTCTATGGCAGGAATGCTCTATATTGTCAGTGTGGTGTGACTAAATGACATTTCTGTGAGGGTTTTGAAAGCTGTTTTGCACACCAAAGCCAAACTGTATTTTATAATGAGAACGCACCACAGGTTGAATACAAGAAAAGCTCCTATTCAGCCTATAACAGAATATCAAAGCACATGACGAACTCCCGAAGCCTTCATTTAAAACAATAGACTTCGAAAAGCAAAGAATATGACTTCTAGGGGTAATTAAGTCAAGACTTTAAGTCATTTGAGTATTTGAATGTCATAAAATGCCCTATACAGAAATCTTGCCAGTGGCAGAAATCTTTGAATCCTAATACTACTAAAACCTTCCTCCCCACTCCCCAGTCCAAAAAGACCATTTCTAATACTAAAATTTCTGGTGGCCAACAGAAGCAAGCATTAACACATTACACCCGTGTTTACACATCAATGGCTCCTAATTGGCAGCTTGGCCCACCTAGTCAATAGGAAGTAATTGAGGAAGTAGGATGGATGGTTGAGCTCAGAACTTCTCCAACCTTATACTTGAAAATTACCAAAGAAACAGTGCTTGAGGTCAGACATCCGACCTGTAGAGATCAATCAAGCTCCACTTCAATGAGAAGCCCAATTAGATGTCATTTACAAGGCAGCAGCAATGATAATCAAATTCTGTTGGTTATTTTCAAATGGAGGTGTGAGAAAGTCTGGCAAAAATCTGAAACAGCATGACTGGAACACTCTGAGGTCGGAAACGGGATGTTTTAACTTTGCATCACTAACCCTAAAAATGAAAATTTACACCATTAGGCCATGCAAGATGCAGATTAGTTTGTTTCTTCATCTGAATAGATTTGTAGAAATTTAGCATTACATCACTTGCTCACCAATGAATCCTCTGCAGTAAATGGGTGCCGTCAGAATGAGAGTCCCAACAGCTGATAAAAACATCACAATAATCCACACGACTCCAGTGCATCAATTACCAACAACAAATCCACCATCAAGACACTTTCAACATCAAACCATTGCTTCTATCTAAAATATGAGTCCTTTCTCCAGAATATTGTTTTCTCCGGTAAAAAGACATCTCATCTGAATCAGGAGAGATATATGCACAGATAAAGTCCAGAAGTCCACAGTCCAAAACAGTTCTAAACAAATATGTGGGTGGAATTTGATGTGAGAGGACAACAGGAGATAGCTTTTTTTCACTGGAGGAAGTGTTTATTATGGATTATGGATGGAAGCAAAGGTTTAGCTATACATTATTAAAGTTTATGAATTATAAGTGAACCTCAGGGGGAAAAAATAATAAAATAAAATTGTGCTTTAAGCTATATATGTATACACAACAGAGAGATGAAAATAAAAAGAAAATAAACAGCATAAGTGTGAAAAGAGGCACATTTTTATCACATATCTCCCTTGTTCCTCAGCACAAACAGAGGAAAAGAGTGTGGCTAACACATTAGTTAATGAATTCATTAGTTAATGATCCCACTTCATTACACAAATATTTAAGACCCCTCTTATAGTTTGTTATGAAGTGAAAACATATATTTTAATATTTTTTAAAGGCAAACTTTTGCAGCTTTTTTTCCACTGAAAATGGGAATTATTTCACACTTGAGCGCAACCCACTGTGTGTTCCTCATCTTTTTACTTTTCTATTAAAGATGAGAATTCAACTTTAATAGCACTTCCATTTGTACAAAATTGCCTCATTTCAACTGTTTGTGCCTGTTGACTACAAAACAGATGGACAGACTTCCTCACGCCTCTGCACTGAGACTGGAAACATTATCAAAATAATGTTAGAGAATATACTGAATATATATATATATATATATATATATAGGAGAGGGATCTGCACCACAGCACTTCACACCACGAGCACCACGTTGAGACGGGCACCGAGCACCATTCATCAGAGCACATGTAATCAGTGTGTGGGCAATAAATCACCCTCCGGGGCTCTTTCGATAAGTACCGAGTCTGTGTTCTCATTCACCCCGCGACATATGGTGGAGAATGCTGGCAGAACAGGTGAATTGAGACACAGACTGGTACCGCCAGGTTGCTATAACGATCTCTGTGCTTCTTCTAGGAGAAACCGCTCTCTTCCCCCGGACATATGGAAGAGGTCATCCGCCGCCTAACGGAGCTCTCGGCCCGCCAGCGGCAGTTTACCGAGCGACCTGGCAGGGGCCCTACACCGTAGTGGAACGGATGGGACCGGTGACGTACCGGGTGCGGCAACCGGGCCGCCGACGGACGGAGCAAATCTACCACGTCAACTTGCTCAAGAAGTGGGTTCCCCGGCCCGAGCAACTCGCCGCGCTAGCCCATACCGGGCCCCCAGTAGTGGACATGGAACCGTAGCTGTCGGCAACCCAGAAAGGGGAACTCGAGGCCCTGGTCAGTCAGTTCCAGGATGTGTTCAGTGAGACCCCGGGTAGAACCACCGTCATCGAACACGAGGTCCGCACACCACCAGGAGTCGTAGTCCGGCAGCGGCCCTACCGGATACCGGAAGCTCGCCGGCCGGCTATAGAGGAGGAAGTCAAGAAGATGCTCCAACTAGGAATCATTGAGCCCTCCCGTAGCCCGTGGGCCAGCCCCATCGTGATGGTTTCAAAGCCGGACAACACCCTCCGGTTCTGTAACTACTTCAGGAAGGTCAATCAAGTCTCCGCCTTTGACGGCTATCCCATGCCGCGGGTGGATGAGCTCTTGGACCGGCTGGGCAAGGCTCGATACATCAGCACCTTGGACCTCACCAAAGGATATTGGCAGGTGCCCCTCTCCCAGGAGTCCTGGGAGAAGACAGCTTTTAGCACTCCCAATGGCCACTGGCATTACCGGGTGCTACCCTTCGGCCTACACGGGGCACCAGCCACGTTCCAGCGGTTGATGGACATCTTGCTCCGGCCCCACCAAGCCTACGCCGTGGCTTACCTGGATGATGTCGTTATACACTCCGAGGGCTGGGAGACTCACCTGGAGCGTCTACGGAGGGTGTTGACGGAGCTCCGGCGGGCTGGCCTGACGGCCAACCCCAAGAAGTGCCACCTTGGCCTCACCGAAGCAAAATACCTGGGGTACAAGATTGGAAGGGGGCTCATCATGCCCCAGGAAAAGAAGGTCGAGGCGGTAAAGAAGTTCCCACGTCCCGCCAGTAAAATATTACCTTTGGGGCCGCCGGTTCACCCTCGTCACCGATCATGCGCCCCTACAATGGATGTCCAGGGCGAAGGACACAAACGCCTGGGTGACACGGTGGTTTCTCGCACTCCAGGACTTCTGCTTCCAGGTACAACATCGGGCCGGGGCCGATCACGGGAATGCGGACGGTCTCTCATTGTCCGGAATACAACATTAAAACTAAAACATCAAATAAACAGAAAATCTCTCAATAACGTTCCAAAAAAAATGGAACGGCACGCAAACATTTCATCATCTGTTTAATGCTGTATTTATATGACCAAAGGTTCAGGGTTTTCAGACCATTTTAGACATTTATAACCACAAAAAAGTACTATAAACTGTTGCTATGCAACATTTTTTTTAAGCTCTCTCAACTTTTTGCAATTTTTAGAAATGTTTTGATGGTTTTTTCATCTGCTGTAAAATCATTAGCAAATATAAGAAAATAGTCGTATTTGTTTTCTGTTTTTGAGAAATTTTGTCATGCTTTTGTCTTATTGCCCTTATTACTAAATGAAAAACTTTTTTCAGCATATATATTTACGTCAGGGCAACTGAAGATTCTTGCTCCCCAATAATCAAATTGTTTTGAAGTAATAGGGAACATTAAGATTTTCAGTTGTGATTATGCATTAAAATTCATTTATTCATGCATTAAACATTTAATATGAAGTGAGCTCTGCAAGCTTTGTCTCCACAAAAGAAAACATTTTGCAAAGCAAAAATATTACATAATACAACAATTTATATAGATGCACATGGACCTCAACACTCAAACCTCAAACCAACAAACATCAAGTTAAAATTTCACCACACAACAAATAGCATCAGCAAAAACAACAGCATCATAAATAAGCAAAAAGAATAATCCTATTACAGAAACCACAGCATTTATTCATGCTGCGATGCATGCTGGGGAGCTCAAAACTCAGATCAGCAACATTGCCTGATATGAAACTCATTGTTTAGACAACTCTGTTAGGTGACTTGGGTCCATTTTTGAGGAATATTTTCGATCTAGCATACTTATTCACATCTTTTAGCATCTGTGATTCCAAATGCAGTGTAAACAAACAGCAACAGGTATTGATTTCATAACTCCGATTAGGGCTGTGCAATTAATCGCATGCGATTGTCATGTGCATCTCGTCAGTAAAGCCGGTTACGTTATTTGTAG
>NW_015549581.1:1540555-1565995 GCF_001515605.1 Sinocyclocheilus anshuiensis
CGCCATCACCTGCTTTCAGATGGAGCGGCATTTACTACACAGAGCCGTAGTTCACTGACAATTAGGCAATATCGCGTTCATAATCGTAGATGAAACGCATTCGATTATGAACGCGATATTGCCTAGCTTGTCAGTGAACTACGGCTCTGTGTAGTAAATACCGCTCCATCTGACAGTAGGTGATGGCGATTTACTACCAATCACGGAACCGGCTTTACTGACGAGATGCGCTTGACAATCGCATGCGATTAATTGCACAGCCTTAACTCAGATCATCTCAAAATTATCTATATATTTACATCAGAAAAGAAATGTAAAGTCAATCTGCCTTCTGCTTGTGTCTCAAAATCATATTTCTTGATCTTTCACTCCAGCTGTTCTGCTGACGACACTAGATATAAGCCGCATTTTTCATATATTCGCTATGTAGGTAATGCACTTATAGCAGGCGAATTCAAGAAACCGTCAAATATCAGCCTGTCCCTCTTTTGGTCCCCAATCTCTGTGTTTTTGCGGCTCTGATATGGCGCTGGCTTCACCCTGCTGCCACTGACTTTAAGACCCATCCTCCACCCCTAAATTCATCCTTCGGTGAGCAATGAGCTGGATTTATTTCTCGCCGGTGCCCTCATCACGCCACGAGACGCATGCCTTATCTCTCCCACACCTGTCCAGCACACATCAGGAGCCAAAGCTCTGCACCTTGAACAATTACACCCTGTTGTCAAAAGCCAAATCCCAAAGCCAACAAGATCAGCTTATTTCCCCCCACTCCCTAATTAATTTCATCCTACCAGTCAGAAATCCCTCAATCTGGAAAGATTTGGGCGCAGGTGTGTGTGTGTGTGTGTGTGTGTGTGTCTGTGTGTGCGAGGATGAAGACCAGCGTCCAGTGTTTTTAGTTCACACCCAAAGCTGATTCAAAGAGCGGCATTCTTCCCTGCAGGAAAATGTGTGTGTGTTAAAATGTGATAAACAACCAGATATAGTGGGGTTCAAAAGTGGGACTCAAAACTTGATTTTAGAAGAATTTGAAGTTTGATTTGTGTCGCGGGGTGAATGAGAACACAGACTCGGTACTGGTCGAAAGAGCCCCGGAGGGTGATTTATTAGCCCACACACTGATCACACGTGCTCTGATGAATGGTGCTCGGTGCCCGTCTCAGCGTGGTGCTCGTGGTGATCGGCCCCGGCCCGATGTTGTACCCGGAAGCAGAAGTCCTGGAGTGCGATGAACCACCGTGTCACCCGGGCGTTTGTGTCCTTCACCCTGGACATCCACTGTAGGGGCGCATGGTCGATGACGAGGGTGAACCGGCGGCCCCAAAGGTAGTATTTCAACTCCAGGACTGCCCACTTTATGGCCAGGGCCTCTTTCTCCAGGGTGGCGTACCTGGTAAGAATTAAAAAAATCTATCTATATCTATCTATCTATCACATTATCAATAGTTCTAAGTCACTAATCAAATAAGCATATTTCTGATGTCCTTTGTAAAAAATGTCAGGTTTTGCGCAAAAAGACAACAACAACAACAAAACCACATACGCCATAAAAAATGACTTAAAAATGGTAAAATATAACATTATAGATGTACATTTTACATGCAAGAAAATACTATTTCAGTCTTTCTTCTTAAAAATGTCGTTTAATTCAGTGTTGCGAAATTTACTAGCAATATCCGAGAGAACATTTTTACTACACCTATTTTTAAGTGTAAAAATCTGATTTTAGCATTTTGAAGAATTTAAAACAAATGTTCTGACATGCTATTTATGTTAAATAATAATAATAAACACCATCTGCACTATTTCTAGGTCACTAATCAAATATTTCTAAAGTCCTTTATACAACTAACAACAACATAACCATATTTATATCATGACAACTCTGAAGATTTTAGCATGGTAATGGATATGACAATGTTAATGTATTTTGTCTTGGTAGGATTTGATCTGCTATGCTGCTGCTGCTGTTTGTTATTACTTTTGTTGTAGATTATTGCTGTTGCTACAAAGCAAGTACAGGACCTTGCTACTGCCAGTAAATATGCCGATACGGTGCTGTGAATATTAAGACATACTGCTCCTGCACAAATAGCATATAAAATAACCCGCAGCAGATCTATACAGGTGGAGCTGGGGAAGGTGGAGGGTTTCAAAGAAAATCTGAAAGCACACTGCGAAATGCTCTAGTGAATGCTAACCATCCATTTAAATGTTAATGTGCAAGCTCATTGGCTCTTATGCAACATGAACCAATCAGCTTGTGCCAAGTAGTTTAAGGCTTTGAATATCATCAGTTTGCGTTAACGACCCATCAGCCTGCACCCTCTAGAGTTTCATGAAAGAACTTGGCATATACAAATACATAGGCTACATAATGTTTACTGTCATGTCACATATTCATTATAAAGATTGACAAATCTTTTGTTCAACTTTGAAATATCAATTGATTGAGAATACTGCATGTTTATAAACTGTTTGTGAGCTCCATCTGAGGAGCTAACAGATAATCAAAATTTGCACATTGTACATATATTAAATTAAATGTTTCCCCTGGTACTACTTACAAAACATACTTGAATTATTTGGGATTTTTAGATGCTTTTATTTACTGTTTGTGTGGTGGAGTTAATACACATCATGTCTGTAACACAGACAAGATAAGTACCACTTTAAAAGAAGTTTAAAAGAATTGAATGTCCTCAAGCATACTGTACATATGTTATATGACCATATGTCATCTATCTAGTGAATAGGCTATATATTTCTGGCTTGTGTTACGTCAACTTTAAAATAAAGAGAAAAATGAAATGGTACATTTGTGTTAGGAACATAATGATCACTGAATCATTTCGAAGTAGAAATTTGTGCTATATTTTGGCAAGTAAAACAGTGACAGTGTTTCGACCCTTATCTGAAGAATCAGTGAGATATGTCTAATTGGCTAGACAATCGTCTGTTTTGTCAGACCTGCCGGTTTCAAAAAATAAAAAGTGACATCTTTAAGTGGCCGCCAATAAAGTGAACGTAAAACTTCAAAGGTTGCCATTACATTTTATGGATGAATTACTGAAATGAAAAGAGACAAAAGCTTAAATCAGACATTTTATTCTAAGGCCTCATAAAGTTCCTGCATTAAACTGCTTCTTATTCAGAGGTCTTTTCTCAGCAGAATGAATTCTACTCTCATGTTCACAATGACTGACATGGTATCAGCTTAACAAAGACAATTCACTTTACTTGTTGAAACTACTCTTTTCCCCATTTCACTCTATATTCATAACCATTGCATTTTCATTAAGTATAACTTTTTAATTTGGCTTGTGAGCATTTCTTCAATAACAAACGGCACACGGGTGACAGTAATTGCCATTCATGGAGTAATAATAAACTGCTCAGGAACGCATGAATGCAGCGCCTCTAACAACACAACACAAACAATCTCCAAAATTCAGTAAAGTTGCAATTCTTATATAATTAAAGTTTTAATACAGGCAGTGAGCAGAGATACCAATATCCAGAATCCAAAACTCCACTATAATATTTGGCAAACATATTCTTACGAGGCATAAGAGAATATTTGGGCGACACTTTTGAGTCATTAAATTGGCTTTTCAAATAACTGATTTTAGTTTATAAAGTTCAAACACAAAGCTTCCTGTATTCTTCTTTCAAAATGATGGTTGTATTTGACATATCTTAAGGCTATTATTGGGTTTCATCAAGTGCACTGACACATAAGATTAACACGAAGCCCACTATTATAACTTTACCAGCCTTTTAGCCAAGCAATAGTGAAGCAGTGTTTTAAACCTGGTTCTTTTGAATGATTCAGATTGCAAAACATGTTAAAATCACTTTGTTTGGGAGTAAAACTGTGACATTAGGAAACAAACAGTTAACAATAGCAGCTTCTATCTACTAATAATCAAAAAAGGGTGTTAAAAATGCAAGCAGGGTCTTCTGGGACACTTTTGAGCAATGACTCAAACGAAGCAGCCCTATCTAAAAAGACTTGCAACCCACCAGAACCATCGCTTTACATCTTCACATCAATCTGGGCACCAGGACCGATAAACCGGCTTGTGTGGAACTTCCTTTGCTGTCTTTAAATCAAGCTACGAGTGAAAGTTTCCTCCAAGAACAAGGGGAAATATCTATCACGGCCTAATAAACGTGAAGGAATGGCACTGCCTGGTTTTTCCTGCTCAGTACAAACACAACCCTCTTTAAAATAATAAAAAACTGAGGTGTTTAATGATAACAGAGATGGTCCTGATAGCGGCTGGCTTATGGGGCGTGTATTCCAGCCTCACGCTCTGATTTCCTGAAGCATCCGTTCATTCTTGCAGGAACTGCTTTTAACAAATCACTATGACAGGGAGCGTCCTGACTACCAATTGAAAGATGATGAATTCAGTACGCTGGGCCTTGATATTGCTCAGCGCCTGTGACTGAGCGACTGGATGAACAATCTCAACAGTTACACTTGCGAGTCAATGTTTTTTGTCCTTTTAAATTAATAATTCCAGGCCCATATCAATATCAAAAACCAGTGATGCACAGATAGAGTAATTCCAGAGCCCAGGCTGGTACGGCGAGGAGTGAATACAAGCAGAATGTTGCAGGGAATAATTGAAATTCTGCAGTTACACAATTATTAATTTCTAATTTTGATTCATTAGTGCAAAACATTTTTCTTTGTAATCTTTCATTAGAATTTAATAGCTTGCTCTTTCTCTGAAATTGTCACTAAGGCTGCGTAGACCATTAAGGAATGTTAAAGGTCACATATTTTACACCTTTCTGGAGTTTTATTTTAGGTTTTGATGTCCTTAAGAATATGTATTTCTGGTATAAGTACCAAAAACCATCTCAATATATTTTTACAGCTCCTTTCTCAGGAGCTCTGCTGAGAACAGGTCGATTTTGGCATGTCTAATTAATATTCATGAGCCTCTCTTCTGATTGGCCTGTTGTTTTCTGAGTGACGCACGGCCAGGCCAACCACAGGTAACTAGGGTCAGCCGACGTCACAGCGCTAGCTGGAGGCAGCAAAACAAAGGGGAAACTGGAGGCGGCTCATTCAAACCAGCGCAGATTCGGCTACACAAGGAGCTTAAAATATCATCTTGCCAGAATCGACGTAATACAGCCTCAAATTAGAAAATTGATTGCATATATGCTGCCACTGCCAGACAAAAAACCGACGACAGCTGTGGTTAAACGCGATAAAACGAGCAGACTGGACAGAAACGATCGTCAAAAACGCTCGCGTTTGCAACGCACACTTCTTATCAGAACAGGTTCAATAAAGTATTGTCTTTTATGTAGACATATGTCAAGAAATCTGTAGACGCACCCATAACAACGATTATGTCGTGTATGAAATAATGTCTGTGTGCATGTGTGTAAAACAACAAACTGACGATTTATATATTAGTAACAATCCTGTCAGATTGTCCATCCTTTGAGTGAGAGTGTAACGTTACAGGTCGGCCGATCTGGTTTCGTGGTTAAAGTTAACCTTTTCGACATGTTTCCGTGTTGCTGTTGCTCAGCAATGGCATGGACACGATGTTGTCTGGGGGTTTGGCAAAAGGAGAGTGGGACGGTGGGCGGTGCTCGGGGTGGTGACTGAAGGCGGTGACTGTGTAGTTCTGACGTCAACTTTTTACGGAAGTCACAACGGTTCGTGAAAAATCACAGCTACTTTATGCAGGTTGTGTGCATTTTACTGTGGACTGACCTTTAACTAACAGCCTAATAAACATTTAGGCATTGTTTTTGGCTACATTTTGTTATGTAACAATCCAAACAACTCCTAATAGATAAAAATCACATTCTTTCCTCACTCAATATTGTTATACCTGGAAATAAGTCAAATTTCAAAAGTAAAATGGCTTGAAAACAGCAATTCACCTTCATTTTAATAAATTGGGTAACAGTAGCTCAATAACAATAATATTTTAGCTCAATTAATAATATTATATTTTTAGTAACACTGTACTGTACATGCAGATTTACAATCAAATAACTAAGGTAATAATTAAATATGTTCAAACACTCTCTCTTTCCCATAAAGCATTTATTTCTGACTCATGTTGGCGAGTCGTTTCATTTGGACGGCTCATGTAATAGAATCAGTTCAAAATTCTAATTCTATTATTGGTGTGTAAATTGGAAAGCAAACTGATTGTTCATGTTGTAATATAAATACACTCAATCCCTATCCAGTAACACACCACCATGCAGCTTATCAAAACTTCATTCACTGATTTAAGTCAGTGAATTTATGGATTTTGACGGGTCATGTACTGCAAAAGAATTGGTTAAAAAGTTAGCTTGTAACTCTATTGCTGGCACGTAAATTGGAGTGTAAATCAATTCTTCACATGTTGAAATGTAAATATGCTCAATAACTATCCAGTAACAAGCTGTCATGTATAGCAGCTTGTCAAAATTTTGACATTAACTTTTTAATTCTGGTTACTAAATTGTAAATGAATTGTTAATTTGTTGGTACATATAAAAAGTATGTAATTGTTATTTTTTTTAATCAGACCAATATTTACAGTATTTATGGTTCAAAATATAAATACTATAAATATTGGTCTGATTGCAAAAAAATATTTGATTGTTGTATATAAATACAAAAAATGACAAGTATCACATTGAATTAAACATTACATTTAAGTAGAAAGACTAAAATAGCATTTTCTTGTAAAACAAATAATCAACATGAAAAACATTTTACAGTATATTTAAAAGATATTGTAAACTTAAACAGCTTTAAATGTAGTTGGCTCTTTTTATTAGCAGCTTGTAATATTGTAGTTATCATTGGTGTAGCTTGGCTGTGGTTTTTAAGTTACGAGTAGCTTGTAGCTTAACAAAATACAATTTCAAAGCTTCCCCGACACTGCAAATAAGCAAAAAAACAAACCGGATGTGGTTGAGAGTCCTGAAATTGTAGCGTTGTGTAATGAAAAAATAAATCCGGTCCAGTCCGCTTGGTAATTTCAGAGCACCAGAGAAACAACGCGCCTCTCTTACTATAATCAATACTGCTATAAGGAAAAAATAACAGCAATGAAAGCAATCCCAAAATGCCATTATGCCCTGTAATGCGGTTAAATTCTCATAAGGCTGAAGCAGTGTTATAAGTATTAACACAGGTTTTATGAGGCTGGTCCACTGTGATATAAAAATCTAAAAGATTTTCCTCTACGGAGATGTCTGAGTGGAGTCCGTGCCCAGATCGGGATCTTTCATGAAACATTAAAAAGTAACACCGAAAACTCCAACCTGCCCGAAAAATGGGATTTCACACTTTAAATAGGATTTGACACGTCGAGATATAAATGTTATTTGAGTCACCTGAGAAACACTACAGGGCATCGGCCAGTAAATTCAGACATGAATCAAAGACTCAAATGTCCTTTCATCATCCTGCTGAGATTCATGTGGATTTCCTCCCTTCAGCTGCCAGTAACATGTGAAGAACCAGCATGGCACCTATGTTCGCTAGAGAGATGACGACATGCGCAGTAGGTTTGCCGCACGACTACGGGCGTCAGTCGGGGTAATAAACAGCGAAAAACACCCAGCAGTGCTGTGAGTTAATTAATAAGGTGGTCTGTCTGTTCTGGTTTGAAATGAACTGTGTTGCCTCACAGGCCTGGGATTAGCTGTGGATAAGGTTTCTTTTGATCAGGTTCTTCTGTGTTTAATAATGCATGTCTTAGCCTTATGCCCTAACCACTGCATTAGACTCCGACGCTCAAGGTAAGATCACCCTCATCTGAAACCCTCACTGGCCTCACGCTTCATTAGATCAGAAGTTTTGAATGTAAGGTAGATCTAGAATTTTAAATCTACCAGGTTCATCTACTATGCATGTCATTCACTTTCAACACATCTGTAGCCACAGGGGCCGTTCACACAGAAAGCGTCTTTGCATGTAAAAATGCGAGATACAGCACTCAGAAATGGTTTTTAAAAAAGCGCAGCACAGAATGCCTTCTCCACCATGTTGCAGTCAAATAACAAAGTTGCCATGCCAACTTGCTACTGTAAACAAAAGCTTGCAATGATTGCTCCACGTCCAGGGTCTTCTGATTGGTCAACTGTTTTGGAAATGACATTGATGAGCAACGCTGCGTGCAAAAGTTGAAATTCTTTGACACGTCGTCTAAAAAAAAAGGTGCTCATATGCTGCAAAAGACACAAGACTAGAGCACAACCGTCATACACATCCATCTAGCGGGTATTTACATAGAAAAACTATGGAAAAGTAGTGCATTGGAATGGAAAAATGCATTCTGTGGGAACGCCCCCTTAGATGGCTGTTTAAAAAAAAGTCAAACACAACAAAAAGCAGACCAAAGGTCATAGTAAACAGTACATAATGTTACAAATAATTTATGTTTTTCTATTTACTTTCTATTCATTAAAGACTCATGAAAAAATGTTTCACGGTTTCCACAAAAATATTAAGTAACGCAACTGTTTTTAATATTGATAATAATAATAACTGTTTCTTGAGCATGAAATCATCATATTATAATGACTTCTGAAGGATTACGTGATCTTAAAGACTAGACTTTTAAAAAAATATATATATTATTTACTATATTTATTTATTATTATTACTAATGATAAAACATTTCACACTGAAAAATTTAATGCATTATGAAAGCTTGGCCCTCGCAGGAATAAATTCATTTCAGAATATATTAAAACAGAAAACAGTTATTTAAAGGGGTCATATGATGCAATTTCAATTTTTCCTTTCTCTTTGGAGTGTTACAAGCTCTTGGTGCATGATAATATTATTTCATAATATTACTGTTTTTACTGTATTTTTGATCAAATAAATGCAGTCTTTGTGAGAATAAAAGACTTCTTTCAAAAACAAATGTTGTATCCATGTTTTTGGATAAATCACAATTCAACCAAGCTGTTGAAATAAAAAACATCCAATTAGTCACAAAAAAAAGAAAAAAGAAAAGCTGTTTAAATAGCTAAAGAATAATTTGTTATCAAGATAATATAGAATAAACCAATGAGCTGAATTAAAAAATAAATAAATAATTAAAAATACTGTATGCCTAGTTGACATAAGACAAATTTAAAAAAAGACCAAATTCTCCCAAACTAGCAAGATTACACCTCAATTGCATATTTGAAATAAGCAATGAAATCAGAAATCTTGTTTAATTAGTTCAAAACAAACTAAAAAAAAAATATACACATTTACAAAACTTTACTCATTGCTTGGTTTTTATTCTTTTGGCCCACTCTTCACCATCTCAACGTCCCAAAATCCCACTGCACACAGCTGTATATTAAACATCAATGATTGGCTGTGTTTGTATATCATCACGCAGCATTTCTGCGTCCAGTAAGGACAGACAATTCACTTGCTGCTTTAACCCTAGAGCATCATGTCTGGTTAAGACAGAGTGTAATGCCAATTGCAACTCTAGCACCAAGTTTGTCCACAGGGAATTCCCAGCAATTCGTGTATCGCAAATTGCTTCGGATAAAAAGTGTCCGCTAAATGACAAATCGTGAATTGCCCTGTACTGTGGAGGACACTTGTACCCGTCTGCATCGCTCTGATTATAGGTGTTATACTGCAGGCCAGACACTATTATCCTCAAGTGTACTATGAACATAAACAATCCATATTCAACACCACACCCAACACAAAGCATCAAAGGCTTCGGTCTCACTGAAGACGAGAGTGTTCTTCCTTGAGTGTGAATATCCACATAGGATGTGAGAATCCGTGAGGATCAAATAGATCTGAAAAGAGTCCTGCATTTTAAGATTCTTCTCATCATGGTGAAGATGCCTATATGAATCCATTATTAACATATGTATCTGCAAGCTGCAACAAATCAACCAAACTAAACCCTATGTGGAAGTAAATGCAAATCATCAACATAATTGCCACCTCAAAAGATGCAAAAGTCAGTTTTTTATGCAAAAACATACGAGATAACATCCAGTAACAGTGTTCCTCGACTAAGTCCTAAAGATACTCCAAAGCTGTCAAGTCAGCAGAAGTCCTGCTGACTTACTGGAACAGTTACCTCAGCCGATGTCAGTTTCCAAGAAGGATGTGACTTTTAATGAGCTGCCAACCAATGAGTTGTCAATTTGGCAGTTAAGCTTTGCTCTGCAACTGTTATTTTAGGGTTACTGCACATTCACTGTCCTCTAGAGTCACTGGACTCGTTTTGCAGCGTCAACTGTCTAACCTTACCGTGGGTATGTCAGTGTTGAGCAAAATTCAGCATTTAACAATTGGCCCCCGTTCAGTTCATGAGTTGGAAGGATTCAGAGATGGAGTGACGGGAAGCGGATCTGCAATTCAGAGAAAATCAATAGTCACTCAACAGAGGAACTGCATTAGTTTAACACACATTTTGCAACATTAAACTATTCATTAATATACTACTATGTAAATTATAATATTAAGTTTTGTTTTATTATGCATATGCACTTCCATTCAAACTTTAACACTTTTATTCAGCGAGAAAGTATTACATTGAACAAAAGTGAAAGTAAAACATTTTTTAAAAAACATTATAATCTTGTTCTTTTGAACTTTCTCTTCATCAAAGAATCATGAGAAAAATGTATCATGGTTTCCACAAAAGTATTAAGCTCCTCAAATGTTTTCAATTTTGATAATAAAAATGTTTCTTGAGCATCAAATCAGCATATTAGAATGATTTCTGAAGGATCGTGTGACACTGAAGTCTGGAGAAATGATGCTTAAAATTCAGCTTTGCATCACGGGAATAAATGACATTTTAAAATAGGTACACGAACATATAAGCACTGCAGTTATTTTAAATTGCAATAATATTTCCCAATTTACTATTTAGACTGTCATTTTGATTTTGTGGCGAGTACAAAATCCTTACCGACCCCAAACTTGGCTGTGCAACTACTCTAAGTGCAGTTTAATAAAAGATTTAACATTGAAAAATAAAATGTATTATGGACAACCTACACTTACAGCAGGTCAGTGAATTTCATTCCATTTTAATTATATTTCCTTCTTTTTTCAATGGTGCACAACCCCAGTATACAGTACATAAAGTGTTTTTATGCCCAATATGATGTTGACGTTTTGTCAATTTCTCTGATAAACTAATCACAGCTTGCATCACGTTATGATGACACATCACCTCTGAAAGTGTCCAAGCGCAACTATTGACCCTTGCTATTATTCCACAATGAAACGTGAGGGAAAACCTAATAAGAGAAACCGGCAGGGAACCAAACCTCAGAGAGTGCTTCAATAAAGATACAGCTAAGCGCAGCTTTGGGCATCGGTTTACCTGAATAGAGTGGTTAACTGTAGATTACATCTTTTTGAAGTTCATTTCGAGCTTTTTCCACCCCGCTGTTCCACTTTTTGCGCAGAACTAGAGAACTAATGGCCGAGAGACATCATTTTCTGAGAGATATTACCGAAGCTGTGAAAGAGTTGTGGCCAGAGCGGTTTTTCCCTGCAGGACAAGGTTTAAATAATCACATTGGTGTAATGGGATGTGTGGTGTTGATTAATGGCCTTTCTCGGCATGTCAGGGTTTGTACCTCTATCTGTACCCTTTGAATGCATTTGTCTCAAGCCGCTGTTTACAGTTTCATGGCTCGACTCGCTACAGCGGCGTCCCAGTTGGCTCTTAACGTCCTCTAAATAAAGAATTTATAATGGGAGGCACTTCCACTAATCGAATACATCTCTGCATGCGCCGTGAGGGAATTAAAGTCTGTACGCATATAAAGCACATACAAGTTTAACTAACCAGCTTTCTACTTCAGTTTACATTCTTTCAAAAAGACTCAGGAAAGTAAGTATAATAATGGTCAAACCAATAAAGATCTAAAACATAAAGTGATTAAAAGGAAAGAATGCTTTTTCTATGAAGTCCGTGACTTCAAATAATATATCAGACAAATCAATCGCCATTTGTTCTAATAAACTGTCACAGTTTGAATGGTAAACTGCGTGCAGAAGAACACGCGTCTTCATTTCAAACAGCCATCAATCTCCTCGATGTCAGATCAGTATGCGATATGGAAAATATTCGGTGAATTGTGAGCTACTCGCTAATGCGTCAGGCGTACGACACTTTCTTAAAACTACTTTCTTAAAAATCAGTGTTGTCGGGTATCTTTTTTCTTCTGTCTTTTTTGTCATTTCTCCAATCTTCCTAGACCTTGAGATGGAATGGAAAAGGTCTAGGAAGGTCTTTTCTTTCTTGCCATTCATGGTGGTCTTTAGACATCAAGTTATTCAGAAGATTTTATTATTATTTCTTCCAATCATAATCACGGCAAAAGCACTTCACTTCTGTCTTTTAGAGCCGCACACATCAGGGGGTTTTACCCTCCTCCTTTTTGATGCCTGGACAAGTTCGAACTGATCAAAGGCACAATCTATCTTAAGAAGTTACCAACAAATTCATCTGCGCCGCACACACAGGCACATTTTAATCTGAATGTGGATCAAAGCATCCACAGATGTTATAGAAGAGACTTCTATAGAGATGGGGGGGCGGGGGGGGGATCATCCTTGCAAGCTTTGAAACCGAACACAAATTTATCTCAAAGGTCTTTGCTTTGTCAGGGTAACTATTTTTGAGCATATGGCAAATTAGAACATTATTATTAAAATTATTATTATTATTAAAAAAATACTAAAGATTTTTTAGACGGGAAAGTACCTGATTTTCCTTCCTGGCTGTTCTAGTTTTTAAATAAATAAAAAATACAATCAAAGATATCTGAAAAACAAGCTTTTAAACTTGTATTTTTATCTTGTCATTTTACTTTTTCATTTAGCTCCATAATTATATTGCATTTAATAAGTTACATCAGATTTCACTCTAAAATCTGCTCCTAATGCTCACTCCTGGTATAAAAAATGTTATTTGGGTGTGTAGACGAATTGAAGCCCACATGAAAGTTACGTAACATGTCATTCATTCAACAGCATGAAAACCTTCATGACTAAATACATCCACATCCATGAAAATCTACAATACACCACAGACATCCTTCAAAATCCCTAAAGTCGGGCTCTTTGTTCACACACACATCTGAACTTACATCAGTCAGACCCGTAATGCTGAACATCAAAGAATGTACTGAATATGAATATGTAATGCATTATCATAGCAAAGATTTATATCCTAAGATGACACATCTCAAAGTATATTGCTACTTTTGGAGCATATTGTACAAAAAAACGGTGTGGACTGGCCAAAATTGCTAGTGTAAATCTACTTTGCGGTCTTGAATGCAAATTTCCAAGAGTCAGAGTGTATAGGGAGCTCAGAATCTATGGGAAGACAAGGTTGTTACAAGTTCTTGGTACAATATGTGCTTTATAAGAAGAACTAATTGCTGGATTTGACAAAGTTTGCAAAATGGCATTACATTTTAAGATAAAGACCTTTGTTTTAGACAACTGAACTGTATATTCCATTTTATATAATGTCCAATTTCTAAATTACACTACCGTTCAGAAGTTTTTAATAACTTAATTATTCTATTGAGCAAGGATACATTTGATCAAAAGTGACATTTTAAGACATTTATAATGTTACAAAAGATTTTTTTAACTTTCTATTTGTCAAAGAATCCCAAAAGAGAAAAAAGGTATCACAAAACTATTAAGCAGCACAGCTGCTTTCAAGACTGATAATAACAATAAATGTTTCTTTAGCACCAAATCAGCATATTAGAGTGATTTCTGAAGGATCATGTGACACCGAAGACTGGAGTAATGATGCTGAAAATTCAGCTTTGCATCACGGGAATAAATTACATTTTAAAATATATACAAATAGAAAACAGTTACTTTAATTGTAATAATATTTCAAAATATTACTGATCAAATAAAGGCAGCCTTGGTGAGCAAATGAGAAATCTTTCAAAATTAGTAAAAAAAAGTTATGAGCAATAAGAAGTTATGATGCTTGTATGATGCAATGTGAAGTAAAATATGTAAACTTCTAAATACTTTCCAAAAACATTTAAAAGTCTTACCAACACTAAACTTTTAATTAAATGGTAAGCATGCTAATAAACTGTCGAACAACAAGTGAAGCAACTGTGGCTAGTCACTTCACGTCTTCTTTCTGTCTAAATGTGCATTTTTAGGCAGAATAAGTTGCAATGTGGAATGAACTTTGATGAATAGACAAACTAAAAGTCTAGTTATGCAACACTAATTTAAATGTAAAAGAATGAAGTTATCAGAGACATTAATAAAGACATTTGATAGGTTTGATAAATTCAATCAGAACCAATTAAAATGAACATTAATAGGTTTGTTAGACTCAGTAACAAGGTTAGACGGGGACAGACAGAGAGCACTATACATAACAGTTAAGTCTTTCAGAAGAGATGCTGCAGATGAAAGCTGAAGTGTCAGTCAGCTTCCCATGGGAAGAAGCCTGTGGTTCTACTGGTGAAGGGTTCCCCCTGATCTGCGCATCTTCAAAGGTCACTCACGGCATGGCTCTATACTCATAAAAGAGACAAGACACGGATAAAAGAGCAATTGATTAAATTAGAAGCAGGGGAAGACAGAACCAGCTGTGGTGATAAATGAACTTTCATTAGTCTAGTTTTACATTAACTGGGAAACGACGAGATGTGCCTGGCTGTGGGCGTCTTTATCCTTGTCCTATTATGTTTTCTTTCGTTGATACGGTTCAGAGAGAAAAGACGGAGATGAGAAGAAGAAAGGACTGAATTTCAAATGTGAGCCTACAGAGGAGCAGGAGCCGTCCCAATCCGTCTCCTAAGCCCAGAGTGAATTTTTGATCATGGACTCAAGAGTCCTGAAGCCTTCTAAGACAGGAACACATTCCAAGAGAGCGGAAAGATTTAGTTCATCAATAAAAAAAAAATCCTTTCCATTCGAATGAGAGTAGCATTTGTGTCCATCTGGTGAAGTGCATAGAACACAAAAATCTGCTAATATAGTTGAAAAAAATTAATGCGTTCTTTAAAAAATATTATATGCATTTGAATTATGAATTTTATACATCTCTACACACACACACACACACACACACAGAAATATTCATATATTTTAATGTTAAAATGAATATGTAATATTCATTATACATATACATAAATGCTCATTTTTATATTATTTTTTTGCATACAAAAATCTGCTAATATATTAAAGAATTATAAAAAATAATTGTAAATGTACTCTAATGAAAATATACATTTAAATCTATTGTCTATGTGAATTTTTACATCATCATGTCAGAATAGCCAGTCATAAAAATGGCATGAAAAATATAGATATATAAAGAATATACATTTGTAATTTTATTTAGTTTTATATTATATTAATGTGTGTGTGCATATGTGGATACTTTAATATGAATATTTTTATATTAAAATTATATTATAAATAATATTATATTTTATAGCCTATTAAAATTTTATGATCATTTTATGATTTTTACAAAAATCTGCTAATATATTTACAAAGAATTATAAATTAGCTCTATTAAAAAATATAAGTGCATATTGAATTTATATTTGTATAAAAAATATTAATATAAGACAATATAAAATAATATTAATACTACAATAAATCTTTGATTTTAATTATATATTATTAATATTATATATTTTATTATTCATTTTTTGTGTTTTAATATAAAATGAATATTTCATATCCATTATATATTTTTTATTATATTCTTAAAACCATATAGAATTATACTTGATAAGTTACCTTTCTAAAATGGAAAACTCTAGTGTAACTTTATATTTTCATTTATACAAAATTTATAATACATTTGGTTTTCAGTGCAGACAGAAAACCATAAAATTTGGAACAACGTGAAGATTTCCTACAAGTTTGGAATGACATAAATGATGACAATTTTCATTTTGGGGCAACTATTCCATTTAAAATAACAAATTAAAATGGTGAGCTGATGAAATGGTTTTCAAACCCAAGTGGTGTTAACACCACATGACCTTGAACCTGGCGCTTACAGAACATCAGATCTGGGATTACAGCAGTGCTGCAGACAACAGACAACTTAAAATGCCAGGTGGACACCTGACCTTTTCACTGAAATCACATAGTTAGCAGGTCACTCGTTCAAAGTCATGAAAGGAATACACATTAGCTCTGATCTCCCAACTGGCCTAAATTAATTTTTAAAATGTTGCATGCAATCACTGGCCTTCAAGCCATGATCAATCCATAAAGCATAAACTGTCACACCCTCACACAAGCACAATACTTTTTGTCTATTCTATTAATGCCATTAAATTTGCATCGATTCTTTATTCTTCTACGCACGCATTCATCTTGGTTCCTGGAGGAATCAATACAACAGAATAAAAGCTCTTTCTTGCAACTTTCTTGCTTTGGTAAGATAACATCCTCTAAGGAAGAAATTTACATTTTAATAATATGCACTGTTGAGTTTCAAAAAAAAAAAGTTGTATTTATGTGCTCAGGGCATGTTTTAAACACTGCTGTTTTATGCAGTGATATGCTGACAACTGTAACCTAAAACTGTAAAGACTTCAAGCCACACTTGATTTGAGGAACTATGAATAAGCTCACATGCTGTGCACATCCACCAGGAATCTGTCAAGGACTCACGCTGAGCCTACTGGGACTGAGACATAAGAGAAGCGCCCTGTTGTCTTATAAACTTGAACACTGAAGCGTCTTTGAACTAAAGGCCAAGAGATGAACTTCAGCCTCTGCAGCAGCGCATTTACAGCAGCAGAAGAAGAAATATTCACTGGCTCAACCTCAAGGCAAAAGATTTGATAAAAGGGACTCCATTTTATCTGCAAATCCAAAGGACCATTTTTTATTTTCAGAGTTTCCAAGGGGGAAAAAATGCTAGAGCAAGACAAAGACAAAGTGTTATGTGGTATGATGTGTCAAAGAGGAAATTTTAAACTTTTCACTTTTTTGTAATCTGCATGTTCTTGGTTGCACAGCTTCAAAAAGGAAATATTGCTACAGCAACATTTATTTGCACTTTAAAAAAACACAATGAGATAAAGATGACATCTCATGTTTGTACGGCTTGCATTCTTCGTTAATTATTTTATGTACACATATTGTTGAAATGGTATGTTGCCATGACTTTCCCGCCTGAAGTAAATCTAAGAAAATAACCTAAATCACATCAGAAAGATTCAGATTTAAATAAGAATGTTATTCTATTTTCTGAGAAATATGCATGTCATGGAAAAAAAGAAAACAAAGTAGCCTACTTATTTCCTTAAACTACAGACATTACATGAATATTCATCACATGAGACAAGTTACAAAACTTGACAAAATCAACAACAAAAACTGTATAAATAAATATTAACACAGGCCTGCATCTTGAAAAAATATTCTGCTGATTGGCAAAACGAACCTCTGCTATTACATAATTTAATTATGCTGAATTAAAAAATATCAACAAAAACATTCCATCAGTTTTTCACAAAATAGGAATGAAGAATTTTCAAATTACGTGTATCAGCTTTAAAGCACGAATCAAAATAAAAGCAGTTGAATCAAAAGTCTTGGTTTTATTTTACTTACAATTTGCAAAAGAGCAGAAATAATCTATTTAACGTCAAAGAGTGTTTACATAGAAACATGTTAAGTAATAAATAACTTTTTTGATAGAATCTGTCGCTATTTGAATGTAAACACACACAAACATCTGGGTCAAGTTTGCATTTTCTTCAGTCACTGGACATAAATATATTGTCTTATTCAGTATATTGACTGAATATTGAAAAAAAAAAATACTACAAAATACATTTTATGATAAATTTTGACATGCTAGAGCAAAACAGGCACTATTTTTGGAATCAGCATGACAAAAGTTAGTAAGAAATATTGCTGACACAACAAACAACTGAGTCACACACAAAAAATTCAGACAGGAACAGCCAACACTAACAGCACAACCAAGTCAATCAATAGTACTGCGTAAAGAACAACCTGTGCCCAGCGTCATTGACTACTATACTGGATGAAACAA
The DNA here is from genome assembly GCF_001515605.1 of Sinocyclocheilus anshuiensis. Classification (NCBI taxonomy): domain Eukaryota; kingdom Metazoa; phylum Chordata; class Actinopteri; order Cypriniformes; family Cyprinidae; genus Sinocyclocheilus; species Sinocyclocheilus anshuiensis. Next base: position 1,558,642 of record NW_015549581.1, read on the forward strand.
CACATCCGAGTTCAGCTCTAGATGATGATCTGCTAATGGAAAGCCTCAGATAGCAGTAAATAAACACTGACTTCCCACAAAAAGCGTCAACTCTTTGGCTGAGAGTCTTTGAGTCTTCCAGATTCAGACAAAGAAAATATGGGCCAGTCATTTGGTGATACGCAACGCAACAGTGGTTATAAAAGGCATTAAAGGGGTCATATGATGCTTTTTTAAAGATCATTATTTGGTGTATTTGGTGTAACAGAATATGTTGACATGCTTTAATGTTCAAAAAACACATTCTTTTTCAAATACTGTACATTATTGTAGGTCCTCTATGCCCCGCCTCTCTCAAACGCTTCGTTTTCAACAAAGTCCCTCCTTCCGACAAGTGCAGTCTGCTCTGATTGGCCAGCTGACCCAGTGCATTGTGATTGGCCGAACACCGCAAGCACTCGTCGGAAATGTAACGCCCCTTACCATAATCGCGAGCTTTATCTTTCAAAATAAATGTAAAGACAGAGCCCAAGAGGGGAACAGAGTCGCATGACAGACACAGTGATGAAGCTGGTATGTGTTTGCAGCACGTTTTAAGAAACTGGGAAAAGACCAGGGACTGTCCCATTTGGCACCCTAGGTGTTCATGTTATTCATTAATAATTAGCCTACATTAATGTAACTATGAGCTACAATGCATCTCTAAATGAATTATTGTAGCCTACATTACTCTTCACATTTAAAAAAAACACCTCAGACTGTAAGCATTTGCACTGGCCCCTCACTGAACATCTTGCTCAATGTCAGAAACTTACAATTTAAGTTTCAGCTGTAAACATTTGCACTGCCCCACTTTACATATTCTGTACAAATGTAGAGTCAGACGATATAATCCATTTCCAGGTTTGTTTCAGTTGATTTTACTTCACTCAGGTTTTTGTTGTTGTTGTTGTTCTCTGTGCCCTAAAACGCGTTACAGTTTTAGACAGTGAGAAAGCGCAACAAATGATTCAGTGAGTGAGAGATTTGTCCGAATGATTCGGATCAATTTGACAAGTTTGACTGATTCACTGATAAGAACCGACTCAAAGGCGAATCGGACATCGATAATTCTAATTCAAAACAGTCAAATATAACAGCTGACAGAAAATTTCACACGCGATTGGATTGCTGAAATATTGTGTGGGAAAATATTTTTTAGTGATAGCGATTCATTTGTTCTGTACTGCTTTATGAGATGTATTTTTGCGATGACTTAATCGAATCAAAACAATGGTACACTAAATTACTGATGTAAATATATATATAAATAACTTATGTATAGTCAGTATATATTTATTATTTATATTGTATAACCTGAAATTTGGCAATTATATTTTTTGTTAAAAAAAATTCTCTGTGTAGAAAATAAATGGGATTTTTACTTCTGCAACCCTACTGTTGTGCTCTATAGCTTCCATACTTCAAGTACTGGCCAACTCTTAAAAGAAGAGCAGTTCCCAAGAAAAAAACCATCAGAAATCGCTAACCAGAAGTCATATAGAAATAGGAAAGATATTGCAATGCATCTTCCAGTTGTATCCCAAAATACAACGCACAGTTGAGCACCTGGGGCCCAGATGAGCCTATATTGAAGGATATTGGTTGCTCTTTCATGCAGAAGGTCTCAATAATGAAATGCCAAGCAAAAATGGAGAGATGGATGCCTGAACCATCACATGCCGGTAAATGTTCATAGCACTGGTGTGATCTAATTATGCTAGTGGAAAATTGTGGTTTTGGTGCGCAGTTCTCAGCTACCCAGCTAGGATTGTTGTGATAGATGTGAGAAACTTTTCCATACCTTCTTCTCGTCAAGCTCAAAACAAAGATCTATGATGATCAGCACACTCGAAAACACACTTGAGAGCTTTTTTGCCTTTAAGACTAAAGCCAAACATTCTCACAGTTCCTGATGGAGATGGACACATCAAAGTCATGAGGTGATTAGCATGGGCCGACGTCAGCGGTATAAATGTTCCTGAGGCAGTTACAAGCATACATTACAGTGGGACTAAAATCAGCACTGAAGGCATAAATCTCATTTACAGGCTCACTTGCTTTCATTTCCAGACAAGCAGAGAGACAGTATTTTATGTTTGGGGTGCCATTAGGGAGGTAAAAGTGCTTATTTGACACTGGGTTTCAGCAGATTTAGCTAATGTCCTATATAAATTATAAATTACATATGATAAACAAATACTAAACCAATAACTCTTAAAGAAGCTCATAATAGGGTTTGAAATAAGTGTTTTTTTTTTCCTTGGTCTAGACTAAACTTCCAAGTTGCCACATGATGACTTAAAATTAATGTATTAATAACATAAATATATAAAATATTATATACACATTATAATTTTATTTATATATATATATATATATATATACACACACACACACACACACACACACACACACACACACTTTTCTGGCATCACAAAATTATTAATCATTAATACATTTTTTATGTTAAGAAAGTATATATATATATATTATATATATTTAAGAAATATATGTAATATATATTATATTTAATGGAAATCATATATAAATGTGCATATATATATACAGTGTGTGTGTGTGTGTGTGTGTGTGTGTGTGTGTGTGAATTGTTCTTAAATATACATGTATGTGTTTGTATTTATATATACAAATAAATATACACAGTACACACATATATTATGTAAACACAAACTTTTATTTTGGATGCGATTAATCGCGATTAATCGATTTGACAGCACTATATTATATTATATTTCAACTGTTAAAAACATAAAAGAAATTGTGTAAATTGAAATAATATTTATTTTCCCCTTTTTATTAAAGAATATGAAAAATCTAAATCTTTTGGAATCAGTTTTTTGTTAATAAAAATAAAACTTTTAACTTATATTAGAAATACCAGAGAAAATATCTAATCCAAGTCCAAGAAGGCAAACAAAAAATAAATAAATAATTTAAAACCACTGGTCTATAGATACTACTGCCCATTATTAGCTTTACATTATTATTTGCTGCATCATGGATGAAAAATATATATATGTTATTATAAGATAAAAGGGACAATTCACCCAAAAAATGCAACATATGTTGTTGATGACAAGCTGTGTTGGTCTTTTCAATTGTAAAACAGTTCATTTTGTTCTTCTCTTAAAGGTGAAGTGCTTCTATAGCACCAAACAGTATTGCAAAAAAAAACTTCTTTTTTGGTTTGTACTGTATGTTTCTTTATCACCGATAACCTTGCCCAAAATACCCTTTTAATTCTAATATGGAGTGAAAGCTATTAGTATTTATTCCATTCAGTCTCAGATATTAGAGCTCAAATGAGCTTTATAAGCAGGAATAGTGAGAAGCGAATGTATTGTACTCCACAGGCCAAAGGAATACAGATTAGGGAATTAAGTGCTCCGGTCCAAAGCTCTGAGTCAGCAGTCTGCGCCGTAACCCTGGAATGAGAGCTCCTCATTTATTTCCTCACATAAATAATGAAAAAAAGACTTTCTCCCAGCAGAATAAATAGTTTAGTGGCACATACGCAGTTAGACGGTGCCTTTCTTGTTCGTTTTAACTCCATTACAGCCGTCGTGGAGAGAAGGACATGCCGTATGAGTTTAATTGGAAGTGAGCTGAGTGATGGGAGATCTGCTACCCTTAGCATTTCCCAAACACCTGCCGCCTCATTACGACTGCAGCACTGCAGGAGAATCAATCACCAAATAAGCCAGGTACACTTCAGACCGAGATGAGGAGAGAGAGACAATAAAGCTACTTGAGTCTTGAAAGAAAGAGAGAAAGGGAGAGTACATGCTATACATAACTATCTACACTGAACAAAATTATAAACGCAACACTTTTGTTTTTGCCCCCATTTTTCAATATTCTTTGTAGAACACATAGTTCCACCTCTGAAATCTGACTGGTTGAGTCAAGTTTTAAAAATAGCCTATATAAATACATGACTGAACATTGATTGAACTGTATTTTAAAAGCGGTGTGTGCAGATCTCTGGATATTAGAGCGTGCCCTTGTACTCCATTTTAATATGCAAGGGATAATTTATAGAAAGCTGTTTATTATCACAAAATAAATCCTGACAGGGTGATCAAGACCCTAATCTTAAACAGAGTCTTGCATTTTGCATGAAATATTTTTTTTTTTTTATCTTACTGTACATGCTAAGAAAACAATGTATACAACAGTATTTGCAAAAAGATGAACACTAATATATTATACTAATATGTTAATTTAAGTGATTAATTCAGTTGATTTTAGGTAAATTGGAACACTTTGGAACACCACTGGGAAAAATGGCCCAATTATCCTGAATTAACCCCTAATTTAATATTAATTTATTAATTAATTTATTAGAACTGTATCATGTCTAGCAAAACCTCTTAAATGTATAGTCCATCCAAAATATAAATTCTGTCATTTTTTTACTCATTTACTGTCATTTTGTCTGTTAAAAGAACTGTGTAAAAGAAGATATTTTGAATAATGTTGGTAACCAAATAGTTTCGGTTCCCATTGACTTCCATTGTATTTTTTTCCATACAGTGGAATCAATGGGAACGGAAAGATTTTTATTTTTTAGCACATACAACTTGCTTTCAGTTGTGGAATACACATCTATTTTATTTTATTTTATTTGTATGTATTTATTTATTCACTATCTATCTATCTATCTATCTATCTATCTATCTATCTATCCCCCACTGATTCTTTTGAATGAGTATAAATAATGACAGAAACTGTATTTTTGAATGAACTATCCCTTTATCCAGGGTAAAATCACTGTAAAAACAAATCAAACCAAGTTGAAATATGAACTTTATATATTTACATTCTTTAAAAATATAGTTTAAGAATCTGTAAATGTAGCTTCAGTAGTTTTGGAAGCTCACTAGAGCTTTAAATAATGCTGTCAAATCGATTAATCGCAATTATTCGCATCCAAAATAAATGTTTTACATAATTTAAAATGTGTTCATAAAATAGGCATAAACACTATATGTGTGTGCTTGTCCATGTATATATTTAAGAAATATATGTAATATATCTTTATATTTATAAATAATATATCTTTATATTTATAAATAATATATTTTTATATTTATAAATAATATAACTTTATATTTAAAAATTATATATCTTTATATTTACAAATTATATATATATATATATATATATATATATATAAATTTATAAACACAAACTCTTATTTTGGATGCAATTAATCACGATAAATCAATTTGACAGCACTACCTTAAAGCAGTGTTCTTTTGGCATTATTTATATGCTATATTATTTATTTATATTTTGAATTAGGTTTTATTTATATATTTTCAATTTATTTTAGTTTACGTTTTAGTTATTTTGTTATGTGATTTTGTCATTAGTTTCATTTTTATATATATTTACCTCTATGTACCTTTATTTGTAATCCAGTTTTAGTAATTAACTTATTTCAGTCGACATTTCTAAATTTCTTCGATTTTAAATTCAAGTTTTTCAACTTATTTTATTTCAGCTTTGTTTCCTGATTCTTTTGAATGAGTATAAATAATGACAGAAACTGTATTTTTGAATGAACTATCCCTTTATCCAGGGTAAAATCACTGTAAAAACAAATCAAACCAAGTTGAAATATGAACTTTATATATTTACATTCTTTAAAAATATAGTTTAAGAATCTGTAAATGTAGCTTCAGTAGTTTTGGAAGCTCACTAGAGCTTTAAATAATGCTGTCAAATCGATTAATCGCAATTATTCGCATCCAAAATAAATGTTTTACATAATTTAAAATGTGTTCATAAAATAGGCATAAACACTATATGTGTGTGCTTGTCCATGTATATATTTAAGAAATATATGTAATATATCTTTATATTTATAAATAATATATCTTTATATTTATAAATAATATATTTTTATATTTATAAATAATATAACTTTATATTTAAAAATTATATATCTTTATATTTACAAATTATATATTTTGTCATTAGTTTCATTTTTATATATATTTACCTCTATGTACCTTTATTTGTAATCCAGTTTTAGTAATTAACTTATTTCAGTCGACATTTCTAAATTTCTTCGATTTTAATTTCAAGTTTTTCAACTTATTTTATTTCAGCTTTGTTTCAATTACAGAAAATTACTATCGTTTTAGTTAGTAGTTAACAGCACTGGTTTAACACAAGAACAATTTCATCCAAAAAATATTATTTTGAGCGAGATCTGACGACTGAAGCTGTCATGGTAGGGAGCCATCAGAATGAACCATCCTGCTCTATTACAAATGAGAGCGCTGCTTTCTTGAATTAGGCGCACAGAGAAGAAGCATCCTTCAGTCTGAGGAGGCGACTAGACGTTCAGATGTCCTCCTGAGGGACTTCAGCCCCATTAGGGCTCAGATTGATATTGTTTGAGATGGCAGGAAATCTTTAAGTTTGCATCTGTGCTCAGGTGGGCTATCAATCAAATTTTAGTCCCCTCGATTGAGCAAGTCTGACTTGGTAGAAGAAAACCAGAGAGGGGGAAAAATGCATCGATAAGGAGATCCATGGATCATCTAAAAGGGGACGTTTTGGTGCTGGGGAAATCTCCATCTCTCTGACAGCTGGTCAATATCTACAGTGGGGAAACATTCAGTCAAGTATGACTTTGCATGGGGAATTTTTCCCGTGTATTTTATGAACCTCTGTTCTGTGTAACTGACAGACAACACTGAGACAACATGGGCACCAAAGCTCATTAAAGGTTAATCTGGTTAGAGGAAATGAAAGAGCAGAGCTGCGCTTCTGAGAAACAGTCGAACACCTGCTTGGCTTTTGTTACCACCATGTTTGCGCTGCTAATCTTTAAATAATATATAGCCTCAATATAGCATAAAGATTACACATATTCCAACTACATCACAACAGCAGAACCTGTCATCGGTCTCTTTTCACATCTTTTGACCCATTTGCCAGATTTCATTGGTGAAAATAGGATTCTATCTATCTATCTATCTATCTATCTATCTATCTATCTATCTATCTATCTATCTATCCCTAGTTCAAAAGTTTGGGGTTAGTACTTTTTTTTTTTTTTTAAGAAACTACTACTTATTCAGCAAGGATGTATTAAATTGATCATAAATGACAGTAAATACTTAATGTGATAATGTTAAAAAAATTACATTTCAAATAAATGCTGTTCTTTTGAACTCCTAAAAAAACCCACAGATTCCACAAAAATATTAAGCAACACATGTTCCCTTTCAGTCGGTCACTCTCGACGTCACGTCGGATGACCGACGAATTGGGATCTCGCTTAGAGAGACCA
>NW_015549581.1:1567044-1602715 GCF_001515605.1 Sinocyclocheilus anshuiensis
AGCAAGATCCCAATTCGTCGGTCATCCGACGTGACGTCTCCGTTCCCTCCTTCAAGGAACGAGGGTTACCATATGTAACCGAGACGTTTTCAGTATTTATAATAATAAACAAATCTTAAAAATATAAATAATTAATAACAAATGAATAAAAATATAAAAAATATATATATAATTAACAATTAATATATAATCAATGATAAAAAAAATATATTTAAAATGAATTATAACATTTAAAATAAAATAAAAATATAATTAAATATAATAAAAGATGATAAAACAAAATGACATATTAGAATGATTTCTGAAGGGTTATTATAGTTAACTCAAACTAAACCATTAAAAAACAACTTTTTTGTTACTTGATTTTATAATAAATAAAATAATTTTAACCAAAATAAAAAATAAAATAAAATAAATAATAAACCTTAAACACATTTTATTTAGTTGCCAAAGCAGCGTCTCTCATTTTCATTTAGTTTAATGGCCTCGTGGGCAGTGCGTCGACATGTAGCGCCTTTGTGCTTCAGGCGACCCGAGTTCGAGTCCCCGCTCGTGGACCTTTCCCGATCCCACCCACTTCGCTTCCTGTTGACCTACTGTCCTATCTAAATAAAAGGCATAAAACGCCAAAAATAGATCTTAAAAAAAAAAAACTAAAAGTATTACAAATGACAAAAACACAACTCAATTACTAAAACTAACTACAAATAAAATGAAAACAGAAAGTATTACAAAATTAAAACTAACTCAGAATATTAATTAAAACTACAGTAGTATCTCAATGCTACTAATATAACACTATATGACACTGAAGACTGGAATAATGACCACTGAAAATTCAGCTTTGTTATCGCAGGAATAAATTGCATTTTAAAATATATTCATATATTTTCAACTGTAATAATATTTCACAATATTACTGTTTTTGCTGTATTTTTCATCAAATAAATGCAGCCTTGGTGAGCACAAGAGATTTCTTTCAAAAACATAAATCTTATGGTGCAGTGATATAATAAATAATAAATTGCATGATGGAATGTAAATTAAAATAGACCTGCATATGTGAAATCATCTAAACATTATTAGGCCGATGAGTGCAAGTAATTAATTTAAAGTTGTCTAATAGTCAGCTTCAACACTGATTACTTCTTGATATGCAGTACAACTTGTTTTCCTCGAGGGTTGCATGAAAACCTAGAAATCAGGTTAAAAACAAAGACGGGCCGCATTAAACGGCCTCCAAGTGCTGCAACCCTCTTTAAACAGAAAGGCTGATGCATTGCAGTAATTAGGCGAATCCTTTGGCAATGATACACACACACTTCCTCTTTTCCCTCTTCTCTCTTCAGGTGTCTGTGCGTCCAAATGAGCTGATAGATTTAGAATGATGGCAGACGAATGAGGTCAGGCAGCGTGAGGCCGCTGGATCTCGGCACGTTATCTTCAACAAACACATGTCTTTCAGTCCAATTACACAAATGGAGCATCTGACTCCCCTACACACACCCACCACATCACTCTGTCACTCACCCAAAGCCCACAGGCACACCTACAAACACACATGGACACATGCTGGCAGCAAATCATTAGCTTCCAAACCGGTGAGAAGTTTTTTGCAGAAATAGTGGGCATAGTAGTGATTAGTGTAGTTTGTGGCTAAAGTTTTGCTAATTTGTTGTACACAGCAAATCTTAACCTTTTTGTCTTGTTTTTGCAGTAAACCTGACTTGTTTTCTGAGAATGCGGTGTAATGTCCCAGAATAAATTGATCTAATTGGCTATTCATGTTGCAAGGCATCATGGGTATGTGTTGTTTTGTTCTCACCCTCTTGCAGACGTGTAGTGCATTTAATGAACTGCTTTTGTGAAGCGTGTCTTTTCTTTAAACTTGTTTTCTTTTTATTTCAGGGTAAAGTTTCTTTTAGTGATGTTTATATATAGAACAAGAAGTTAAGCAACAGAGGAATTTTGTTAAAGGAATAGTTCATCCAAAAATAAGCTGAAAATGTACTCACCCTCAGGCCATCAAAGATGTAGACGAGTTTGTTTCTTCATCAGGAACAGATTTGGAGAAATTTAGCATTGCATCACTTGCTCACCGATGGATCCTCTGCAGTGAATGGGTGCCGTCAGAATGAGAGTCCAAACAGCTGATAAAACCATTACAATAATCCACAAGTAATCTCAAAAAGTAAAACCCACATGTTTGTAAGGGGAAAAAAATCCATCAATATGTTTTTTTTTTTTCAAACCATTGCTTCCGGCTAAAATATGAGTACTCTATCCATAATATTGCATTCTGACGGCACCCATTCAAGATCCATTGGTGAACAAGTCACGTAATGATGTAATTTTGGGTGAACTATTCCTTTAAAATTTTTATGATAAAACATAAGTATAACATCTTATGTTTTTCTAATTATTCCTTTTAAATAAAACATAGCAATTTAAAAAAAAAAATGTGTTTGTTAAAAATAATGACAATTGCATTATATCAATTAAATACTACTGTCTATTTTCAAACTGTGATTTTCAAATTTGCAAGTGGTTTATGCTTCAAACTTCATTTACATATATTGTTTCTCAAGTACATTTAAGGATGTTTCAATACAATACTAAGAAAAATTATTGTTGCAGACTACTAGTAAGCTACATGTCACGATGTGCCTACTGGGAGGAGCGAGGAACGAGGAACGAGGAGAACGCAGGGAGAATGGCGGAGCAGGGAGTTCAGGAGGCCATGGCGGATCAGACAGTTCAGGACGCCATGGCGGAGCTGGGAGCTCGGGGAGCCTGGCCTCGGCACTCGGCCCGGCCTCCACGGACGCACCCCTACTACCCCCCCAAAAAAAATCCTTGGGGAGAAAGTCGGTTTCAGAGGCCCTCCGTAGGCCTAACTCGGGAACTGTGGCCCTCCCTGGGCTTGACTTGGGGTCTGGTGCCCTCCTTGGGCTGGACGTGGGAACTGGAGCCCTCCTTGGGCTGGACATGGGAACTGGAGCACTTTCTGTGCTAGACTCGGGGACTGGAATCCTCTTTGGGCTAAAATCGGGGACTGGAGCCCCCTCTGGCTAGACTCGGGGACTGGAGCCCTCTCTCGGCTAGACTCGGGGATATGAGCCCTCTCTGGGCTAGACTCAGGGATTGGAACCCTCTCTGGGCTAAACTCGGGGACTGGAGCCCTCTCTGGGCTAAACTCTGGGACTGGAACCGACACTGGAGCGAGTTCTGTGGCTGGAGCCGACACTGGAGCAAGCTCTGGGGCTAGGATGAGGGCGGAGAACAGTCTTTTCCTCCTCATCCTCCTCCTTTGGTTAGAGGTAAATGGTGCGGCCGGCGGGCTTGACTGAGGAATGGCCGGCGGACTTGAGAATGCCGCGGCCGGCGGGCTGGTTCTGGTTCGGGACCGGACGCTGTCCAGACACCGGAGGATCCCTTCCCTCCATCTTAGCCCCGTGGTGTCTGGGAGGTCCATGGGGAGATGGTAGTTGGCCCCGTGCCAGAACAGAAAGTTGATAGTGGCGTCATCCAATGCTGTCGCCGCGGCGAGCCCGCAGAACTCCCAGGCATACTTGACGAAGGGGAGATCTCTATGGGCTAGGGCAATGAAGCGTGCCGCGATCTCCATAATCGCGGGGGGAAAACACGGAAAACAAAAACACTTTCAATACCGGAAACAAAAACATGGAGAGTAGGGGCGCCGCTTACGGTTTATGGTGCTGTCTTCTGTCACGATGTGCCTACTGTGAAGAGCGAGGAACAAGGAGCGAGGAGAACGCAGGAGAATAATAATCAACAGTCTTTATTGACATCTAGGGAATCACACGTAGGACACAGGATTGACGTTCAAGACAGCACGCAGGACTCAGGAAACACAGGGCTTAAATACACATGGAAACTAATCAAGGAAATCATGAGACACACTGGAACCAAATTAACACAATCAACATGGGAAAACTGGGACATGGAACATGTGGGGAACAAAACACAAGACACAGGACTGACACTATATGTTTTTTAAATGCTAAGTAAAAAACTTCAGAATGCCTTTTGTCCCCTGGAAGACAATAAAACAAGAAAAACAAGCAAAAAACTCCATAGTTTGACATTGTTCAAGTTTAGACATAAAAATTTCTTAAAGTCTTGTTCAGAAGCTGGAACTGTTTTTACTTCAAGCTGAATCTTGAATTTTTAACAACTGAGCTGAAGCTGTTTTTGTTTGTGTGCGATATCAGTGCTGTAAATACAAGATAATGGCTTCTTCTGGCCTTTGGTTCTCTTTATAACAACACTGATGACAGCAAATTGTTGCCCTGCCGGCCTTCTCCCTTACGTCTCTCTCTCTCTCTATCTACTGCTCATTTACTAAGTTTCACTCCAGCCTAATGTTTACCAGCAGAAATACTGCTGTTGAAGACGTGGCCACAGCAGAATATGCCACCCATCAGCTCCACTGCCCTTCAGTTCTTCTAAATTGTCTCACAAACTCTCTGCTTGTGATCAGACAGAATTCAGGCTCGCAGAAAGTTTTCGCGCCGCTGGTTTTCTCTCTCTCTTCACTTGTCTCTTTTTATTCTCTGTCCTGCCTGCAGTTCTCGGCTCCCTCCTCGCTGTCTTTTTCGGTCTCTTATTAGTGCGGCTTCTGTCTTTTACTACATCAACTTTTCATGATGCCGTTCCTCTGAAGTTTAGCCCAGCACATGCTCTTTCTCAGGCCCATGCAGAATTGATGTGCAGGCGGGTCGGGCAGGCATCCGTCTCCAGCCCCGCTCTTTGATGTATCCATTCGCTCTCAGCCCTCGGCTCAAAGGCACTTGAAACTGTGTTGTGTTATTGATTCCTGGCAGCGATTCCCATCATCAAATGTGTTAAAATTCACAAAAAACTGTGTCGTTAGGCATAAATCAGAACTGAGTATTGACTGTTAGAATTTCGACAGAAACTACACTTGCCTTCAACCTATGGAAACTCCTAAACGCTCCTCGTATGCTCACACTGTGTCCTAAAACAAATGTCAAATTTCTGACAAATTCTGACAAATTTCAGAAATTAAGAATGGGCTACATCAAGATAATTTACAGTTTACAGCTTATTACAGTTAATTAAACAACTAAAACCATAAAAAAATTATACTGGATACAAAATGAATGTTAACTGAAATAAAATGTGAAAAAGTGAACCAATGCAACATTTCTCATTTTCGTTAACTTTTAGTAAAATAACTAAAACTAAAATTAATAATTCAAAATAAAAAACAAGACTCTCGATGTCTTAGGCCTAATTGAACGGAGGAATTATGGTATTCTTCTGTAGCCTGACGACGAGTAACTTATATGCTGTCAAACGATTAATCGCGATCCAAAATAAAAGTTTTTGTTTACATGATATATGTATGTGTACTCTGTTTATGTATATATAAATATACACACATACTGTATATATTTGAAAATATTTACATGTATTTACATTTATATAATATATATATATATATATATATATATATATATAAACATATTTTAAATGACAAAAACACAATAAAAATACTAGAACTTTAGCTAATATTAAAGTAAAAACTGAGAATATCAAAATAAAATCCCATTCAAAATTTTTTAAATAGTATATCAATACTAAAAATAACGACTGTGGATTTGAATTGAATTGGACACACTGACAGGATTTTAAAATGGAATTTGAATTGAAATGTCAGGAATTTACTGAATTGCCTTTCAACGTATGTCAAATTTCATCAGCTTAAAACAGGGTACATAGAAAACTAAAACTATTACAAAAATTAACTGAAACAAAAAAACTATATAAAACACTTTTTTTTCAGCTGCCAAGGCAACATTTCTCATTTTTTTACATTTAGATTTACTTGTTCTAAAAAAACTGAATTAAAAATTAATAAAAACTATATTGACGTATTTAAAAATAATAATAAAATAAATGACAAAAACACACAACATGAAAACTGAAAAATAAAAGACTGACTCAAAATATTAATGAAAAACTATAATAGTATCTCAAAATCAAAAACATTGCATCATGCATAATTATGCAACCACATTGTACACTACAGAAAAAGTCTTGTTCTTAAATATTTTCACTTTTTCAGTAAATATTTTCAAAATATCTAAACAAGATACATTAACTTGAGAAGCAACACTGTGTAAAACCCTATGTTGTGTGTATCATTACATGTTTAATAGTTGAATCATGTTGAAAATTGTACACTGTGAAAAAATATTTTCAGAAATTGAAATAAAGATGATTGTGTTTTACAAAAAAACTATTTCAGGCTTTGTACTTCAAAATTTTACATTTAATTCAGTGTGTTACTTGCCGTTTCTTTGTAATATTTGTGAAATTTACTAGCAGTTTCTGAGTGAAATTTCTTTGAGTGTATCCTGTTTTATTTATCCTATTTATAAAGAACACACAGTACATTTATGGTTGCATGTGAATTTTCTTTGAATTGCATTCCATTTGAATTCTACTTCCTTCCATTCAAATTCAAATTATTATTCTGCATCCTGTTTGCAACCTTAATCCATGTTGAATCCAAATACAAGGCTTTCTGAATGACACACCATCCTTATTGTCAGTTACCTGAAATCAAGTGCATGCTGTAGCAGCGACAGGAAGTGGGAGGATTTTGTCAGAGGATTTTGTAAGGAATGATTGTCACTTTCATCTCAGCTGACTGTGTCTGTTCTCCTGGAAACTCTGGTTTGTTTGATTCTGACAGTTCCTGGTTCAGACCAAGTGCTTTGTGACCTTGAAATGCTCCATTGTGTATAAGCTGAAAATAAAAAGCGAGCATGCCAGCAGAGGAAGAGCTATACACAGACAACAATGTACCATCAATTAACTGCAGCCAGGTTTTGTTTATTTGAAGCAACACATCTATTTACGTGTGTTTATTTAGGGTGGTGCCCTAAAAAGCAATGAAAATCTAATTAGTTTCTCATGTTGTACTGTATGCAACAGTATGTAACCTGGTGCAATGTAACAAATGTCTGGTGTAATTTGCTTGTCCTAACTGACTTTAATCAGAACATATTTTATTTTAATATACAGTTTTGGACCAATACAATTGAAGAAGAAAGTAAGCAAAAATCTTTCATTTTTGTTATATTGCAGAATTTTTTTTTCTAACCATTAAATACATTATTTTAATTTAATTATTTAAATTTCTTAGACATTTTAAATGAAAATAAGTCAAAAAAGACAATTAATACTAATTAAGAAGTCTTTTTTTGTTGTTGTTTGTTTGCAGTGAGTTGGTTTAATGCTGTTTCTTCAATCATGAACCATACACTTAAAGTGAACTTATTAAATATAATGAAAATAGTGTTTAAAAATTAAATAAAAATTAGTATTAGTGGCATTTCAAAAATAACACTGAAAAGAAAACCCTTTATGTTCTGTGTATTATGTTAAAAAACAAAGTTTTTTATTTACAGTGTACATAAAATTTTTCAACATGTTTCACGACAAAAAGTAGTTTTTCAGTCTTTCTACTTCAAAATGTCTTGTTTAATTTAACGTGCAATATAACAAATATCAAGTATCTAGTAATGTGCCTGTCCTAACTGACTTTAATCAGAACATATTGATTTTAATATAGTTTTGAAATCAACGAAATTGCAGCAGAATGCACCACAATTACATGAAATATTTTATTTATTTATTTACTTATGTTTATTTTTTCTATTTTATTTATTGCAGAAAATTTTTTCTTGAGAATAATATATATATATATATATATGTATATATATATATATATATATATATATATATATGAGAAAATCAGCAGAGATAACTGAATATAAAGGTTATCATTCAAAAAAATTCCCTCAAAAAGTGTAAACTGTTTGTTTGAGCACACCAATGTTTCTTCATGTTAGAGCTTTATCAAAGTTGAGCAACCGCACAGTGTCGTTTCAAGGTTGCAACACGGAGCATAATCTTATGAACAGCCTAGTATGCTCACACTGTGTCTTAAAATTCCACATCATGCCTTCAAGATCTGGCCTGCTTTTTAATGAGGTCTCAGTAGATACTGGATATGAGGAATTGTGTTCTTCAGAACTCCTCTGTATGGTCGGCTGAACCCGCTGCGGCTTGGAGAGCTCATTGTACTTAGTCCCCTCAAAACAGAGAGGATTTATGCAGCTGAAGTGTCATGGATCTGTTGTTCCCCGAGAGTCATATTACAAACCACAGGGGTGCCATCCTGAGAACATTATGGCATAATATGAAGATATGATACACACTTCAGTAATGCCATTTCAGATTAGGCATAACTGTGAGGATGGGTTTAAAAGAGGCATATAATGGAAAAGCGGATTTTCCTTGCTTTTCTGGAATAAAAGAGTTTGATGTACTATGAAATGGGCTTTCAATCCGAGTGCCATATGATGGCGCTAGAAGGTCCCAATTGAGATAGAAAGGCTGTCCAAGATGTAGTTTGTTTCTTCATTGGAACCGATTTGAAGAAATTTAGCATTGCATCACTTGCTCAGCAATGGATCGTCTGCAGTGAATGGGTGCCGTCAGAATGAGAGTCCAAACAGCTGATAAAAACATCACAATAATCCACACCACTCCATCAATTAACATCTTGTGAAGTGAAAAGCTATGTGTTTAAAGTAACAAATCCATAATTAGGACATTTTTACCTCCAAACTGTTGCTTTCATTTAAAGTACACGTCCTCTATCCATAATATTTGCTTTCTTCGATGAAAAAGCCGTCTGATCTGAATCAAGTGAGGAATATGCACAAATTAAGCACCGTTTACAAGCGAAAAACGCCCAAAACATTTCTAAACAAATATTTTGGTGGATTTTGATGTGGGAGGACAACAGAGGATGGGCTTTTTCACTGGAGGAAGAATTAATATGGATTAGAGACTAGTATTTTGGCCAGAATTGATGGTTTACATTTAGAACACCTTAATTATGGATTTCTTTGTTTAAAACATGCCATTTTTCACACAAGACATTAACTGATGGACTGGAGTCATGTGCATTACTTGTGGATTATTGTGATGTTTTTATCAGCTGCTTGGACTCTCATTCTGACGGCACCCATTCACTGCAGAGCATCCATCGGTGAACAAGTGATGCAATGTTAAATTTCTCCAAATTTGATGAAGAAACAAACTCATCTACATCTTGGATGGCCTGAGGGTGAGTAACTTTTCAGCAAAGTTTCATTTTTGGGTGAACTATTCCTTTAATGAGTTGGTTCAGCTTAATTAAAAATGCTTAACATGCTATTATGAAACTAAAGCTCTCTTCGGATGGTATTAGCTTTAAATAGGGATAATGTAATAATTAATAGAGCTTCTCCATGAGTTTAATCCTGTTCAAATCAGCCATGTCTGTAATTTTTTCAAGGAATACACTGCACATTTCCATGCTGTTAAAAATTACAATGTGTTTTACCATCTATAAAATCGCCTGGGAAAATACCCGCAGGACTTTACTGGTAAAAAGCATACTGAGTGAATCATCTCTCAGTGGCCCATGTCCAGTATTTAAAAAATCCAAGACATATGCACATATTTCATACTTCCTGCATAACAAATACTCAATACACAATAAATAAATAAAAATATACCAACAATTTCTACAGACACTGGTTATCCCATATGAAAATCTCATCTGAATAGGGCTTTTTTTGTGTATATATATACACCCAAATGTAGTTTTTTTATTTTTATTAACAATTTAATTTGAATGCATGGCTGGCTGTATCTAGCTAACAAAAATATTCTAAAATATTCCATTAAGTTATAAAACTGTTAATTCTGAATGTTCGATGTTTATAAGATGTTTTAGAAACGTTTTTGGTTTTGGTTTTTGGAACATTACGGGAACATTCCATTCTACATTACTTTTGAATGTTCTCGGAACATTTTGAAACAAGTAGTAGCATTTAAAAAATATTAGATGAACATCTAACTAAAATGTTCCATGAATGATGTATATATAATGTTTTTGTGCTAATATTTTAAAGGGATAGTTTACCCCCAAATTAAAATTCTGTCATTAATTACTCACCCTCATGTCGTTCCAAACCCGTAAGACCTTCGTTCATCTTCGAAACAAATTAATGACTTTATTCAACAATTCTTCTCCTTCGCGTCACCCTAGGGCACCATTATGGAGAGCATCACGACAGCATCATGTGCATGCATTGTTTACGTGCAGAGGTACTCTCCATAATGGCGCCCTAGGGTGACGCGAAGGAGAAGAATTGTTGAATAAAGTCATTATTTTATTTATTTGCGCACATAAAGTATTCTCGCAGCTTCGTAAAATTACGGATGAACCACTGATGTCACATGGACTATTTTACCGATGTCCTTACTACGTTTCTGGGTCTGGGAACATTTCAGTTACGTCGCTGTCTATGCAGGGTCAGAAAGCTCTCGGATTTCATCAAAAAATATCTTCATTTGTGTTTCAAAGATTAACGAAGGTCTTATGGGTTTGTATGAGGGTGAGTAATTAATGACAGAATTTTCAGGTGAACTATCCCTTAGGAGCATTATTACCAGGGGTGCACATAAGTGTAATAAAATTAAAAATGCGCTGTATAAATAAGTTCTGACAGCGCATTTGCGTACTGACATGGTTGACAGCTGTTAATGCACAATTACCATTTTAGATCGACAAACTGTACTGTTTAAGATTTCTATTCAAAAGCGTAAATACCCGCTGGCGTTTTCAAAGCATGATGCAAAACTGTGACATTTCATTCACTGATGCTCTTCAATCGGCAGCGCTAAACCCGGAAGTGCATATACTTACTTGCCAGCAACCCAACAAAATAAAAGTCTGATTTTAAGGTTGAAAATAATGAAAATTCATATGAAAAAAGTAGTATATATTTGCATTTTTTAAAAGTTTACTATAAAATAATTGTATGTAATACTCCCTTTTTATTTTAAAATAGTATTATCACACTTTATTATTTTGTTTATTATTTTATTTTTTAAAAAACTAACTAAATAAAGTGTTAATGGGTTACACTATGTGCAGTGTGAGGACCAAACCAAATCTCGCTGAAAAACTTATGTGCCCCCTGATTACTACAACATTCTATTAATGTTCCTGGAAGAACATTTGTTCATAATTTAAACCAAAACGTTAGCTGGACATATGTTAAAGGGGTCATATGATGCGATTTCAAGTTTTCCTTTCTCTTTGGAGTGTTACAAGCTGATTGTGCATAGATAAGATCCCTGAAGTTGCAAAGACTAAAGTCTCAAAACCGAAGAGATATTCTTTATCAAAGTTAAGACTCTGCCACACCCCCCTAACGAGAAAGAGCAAGAGAGAGAGAGAAAGAGAGAGAGAGCGCGAGAGAGAGAAAGAGAGAGAGAGCGAGAGAATTATCTTTAAAAAAGCATCATATGACCCCTTTAAGATCAACATAGTGGTGCTCAAATGAACTAAAAACCACTGGTTTTGGCTAATTAATCATCAGATCATCCCCCGAACACAGGTTCAGTGTTCATGTCCATGCATTACGCAAACCCATAAATCAATTAATTCCTATCAGGCCATCCGCTTCATTTAACCGCTGCGTTACGGCACCAAACAAAAGTGAAGGAAATCATTTTCCATATTTAGCAGTAAGCTGCTTAGCAGAGTAAAACTGAAGGCTTTTAAATTCCACCTGCCACATTCAATGCGCCTTCACAACACTGGGTCAATTTTGAGCTCAATCTGCATATACATGTTTGCATTTCAATATGATTTGATGATGCGTTACATTTGCTGGTGTTTCAGATTCACTTTGACAGTCGGTGAATGGCAAGAGCTAATAAATAATTAATCAATTCAGCCATGCTGAGAGTGTGGCATCACTCCAAAGTTTTAAAGGAGAAAGATAAAACAATTTAGAGCTCAGGGTATGGAGAGAGCTAAAGTATATTTTCACTAAACTGTCAGAAGTCATTTATCAGCAAAATCCATTTAAAGACTGGCAGTGTTGAGGCCTAAACTGTTGATTTAGTCTAAATACAGTACAGCTGTTTAGTGCTCAGTGCAGACAGCTGAAGATGGTATTAGTTTGTCAGTGAAGTCAATTAAGTCATTAGCATATTAGATTTTTGAATAATGATATAAACAAGTTAATTTTTAATGTTCACTTTTCATCCATGAATGGCGATTTAGAGGCTAGAATTTTGCATTATGAAATCATTTTATGTCCATTTTTTTGCACATTTTTATAACAGTGTAAGCTGTTTAAAGTTTACGTAGTTGAAGTACTTGTCCTGGTTTTGATAGTTAAAAAATAAAAAATAAAAATAGGGCACAATGTAGGCTACTGTATTAATATAAAGGAATTTTCAGTGTTTATTTATTTATTTTTTACTTTTATTTTAGTTTTACTTCTGTTTTGAATTTTGCACTTCATTGCATTGTGTTTTAGGGTTCATGGAAATATGTCTGTAAAATTACCAGTCAATTTTTTTTTAATTCAATCAAATTTCATTCAAAAATTAGCCACAAACATTCTCGAAGTAGAATAAATTTCAACTATTCATTATATTTTATAAAATATGCACATTATATAGTATTTATTATGATGTTTCATAGTGTCGTCAATGTTTTTTTTTTTATTCATGTATTGTTATTATTTCTTTTATATAATTTTGTTGTATTTTAATTTTTGCTATAAACAGCCTGATCTCATTACTATTGTATGAAATGTAAAGTTACATTAAAAAAATGGTGTAGAAACTGTTTTCACTTAGAAACTACAAGTAAATTTCACAAATATTTACCAGCAAGCAACACATCAAATTAAACAAACTTTTAAAGTTAAAAAATATATATTAAAAGTATTTTCTTGTAAAACGTACTCCAATAATCTTTTATTTATGACTTCAAAAATTTTTACAGTGTATTTACATATCTTAAAAAAAAAACTAATCTTACATTTTTATATTTACTTTTTTATATTACCATTATTTTATATTATTATTATTATTACAATTATTATAAATATATTTCAATAGGTACATTTTACTATATATTTTTGTTACATTAAAGCCACCATGAAATCAAAATTGAAAATTCTTATTTTTTAATGGAATACTGTAGTGTTTATTATAAATAATTTATCCGTGCACTTCATTATTAAAATTTTTTTAAATTCATGTGCCCTGTAATCTTTAATCAAAAAGGTTAACCTCCCCTCCCCCTCAAAACGACTCATCTTCTCTTCTGGTCACGAGCTATGGCGCAAGGGCGGAGCTATCTGGAACTGCCAGCAGCTGCAGTGACATCAGTGACGTTTGGAATAAACCACAGGGGAAAAGCTGAAGCTGATGCTTCACTTTATAGCACTGGCACCAGTCATGAGGGAGTACGTTATTAGGATATTAGGATATTACTAATATTATTTCTCTTTGGACATCGCAAACTAATTTTTTTCATGAATATGACTTAACCTGATGGAGGACGCGCTCAGTCTCTCTCTCTCTCTCTCTCACGTGCGCGCTGTTTAGGCATGTCTTGTGCCGTTGATCGTCCTCGTCATCATTAATAAATAAAACTTTTATTCATGCTTGGGTGTCGGCTGTGAATCCAGTGGAGAGAAATCCCCCACCACTAACTGCAAACTGGCATCTTAGATCTGCCTCCATTTTCCACGATCCAATCAATTCCCGAAGGATGAAATCAAGTCCCGCCCTCTCATTTCAGCTGCTGTTTCACTCAGATATACGTCACAGCAGAGAAGAAAAGACAATCGCAACTTCCGTTTCATGCCGACGTTAAAAGTTTCAGCGCCTGCAAACGTGCGAAAATGTGCCTGTGCCAGAACCAAGCTTAGCGTACGAATACCTGCGATTACTGACGAGAACACGCTGCTATAAAACACAAAAAGCCTTTTGTTGATTTTACATTTCACTTTCTTATTTTTATTGAGTGAACATAATCATTGTGACACGCGGCCTCGCTCTTCCTTCGGGTCGGTCGAGGGTCGTCCTGGGCTTATGAGCGCAGGAAATATGAATCTAAATTAATTCACATTAACTCTAAGCCGAATCTTCAAAGCTGAAATGAGTTCCCATTTGCGGTGAATCTATCAATATGTAAATCAGCAGATGAGAACGGCCGGCAGAAAACGCCGCGCTGCGCTGATCACTCCAAAAGAGCTCCAGATTGGACACTGATGCTCCGAGACGGAGGTGTCTTTAGTATCGACTTCAGTACTTCATTTATGCAGTACGGTGATATGAGAAAGTGCCAGACTGTTTCATATATCACACTCAATCAGGGAGAGTGAAACGCTTTATGCACACAAGCGTAACGGCGCACCATATGAGCATGACACGCTGAATATTTCATGTAGAATTTTCCGTGCTGTGTTCCAAACACTCCCGGAGTGTTTTCTTCACTTTGCTGGCTGTGAAGGGAATTACTAGATACGATTCCCATTACGGCAAAACAAACAAATAGACAAAAGGCGATAAACAAGGCTGTACTTTGATACTTGGAGCACAGCTCTGTCATTGCATTAAATAACAGTAGCTGTTATCTAACGGGTTTTGTGTATAATCACTGTTGAATGAAAGGACCTATTATTTACGCAAACTGGATCAATGACATCGACTCTATTATACACTCAAGGCTATAAGCAAAGCTGTTCAAGTTTAAGAATAGGTTCACAACAAAAAAACAGGAGATAATATTATTAATATTCCATATTTATCATCTTTTTTCAATGTCAGGTGTATGTTTAGGCAGTATCACCCATGCAAATGTGGTGTACTGAATAACAGCACTGTGCAAGACTGTGATTTAGCCATAGGCACAATTTTAAGTGCGATATTGCTTTAACACAGATCTACAAATAAAGTTATAATTTTAGCCAAAAAAAGTACGGTATTAAAAAAAAGGAAATTACCTAAAGCACCTTTAAAGTAGATATAATTAATTTAGATATATGCTAATGTATGCAAATGATACTTTTATGGTTGCTACACTCAAAAGCGTATATTTTTATAGCATAGTATAAGTAGTTAAACTAGACTGCAACCAAAGTGTCCAGGTTTTGCTTAGATGCTAGAAGTAAAGAGTATTTCAACATTAGTCTATAGTCTGAAATATAATATATTAAAACATAAAACGTTACATCAGAACAGATTTGGAGGAATGTAGCATTACATCTCTTGCTCACCAATGGATTCTATGCAGTGAATGGGTGCCGTCAGAATGACAGTCCAAACAGCTGATAAAAACATTTGGTTTCACTTTATTTTGATGGTCCCTTTAACACATTCAGTTCACTATAAGTAACGTTGCACCTATATATCTACTAACTCTCATTAGAGTGTTAGTAGAGTATTAGTAGACTGGTAGTTTTAGGGGTAGAATAAGTTGACGTACTCACAAAGTTACTTATAGTCAGTAGAATGTCTGTTGGGACACCATCACAATAAAGAGCTAGCAGATATTAATTAGACAGTCTACATGTAGGTGCAAAGTTACTTATTGTCAACAGAATGCTCAAAAGGTACCATCAAAATAAAGTGTTACCAAACATTTCAATAATCCACACCACTCAAATCCATCAATTAACTATCTCGTGAAAAGCTGTGTTTTTAAGAAACAAATCTATCATCAAGTGGGGAAGTTGTGGCCTAATGGTTAGAGAGTCGGACTCGTAACCCAAAGGTTGCGAGTTCGAGTCTCAATCAAGCACCGATTACTAGAGAAAACAGTCCAAATCAGCTTTAAACAAATGTTGGTGGATTTTGATGTGAAGAACAACAAGGGATGGGCTTTTTCACTGAAAGAAACTAAATTATGGACTATTGTCTCATATTTTGGGCAAGAAGAGACGGTTTAAAGTTAAAATAGTTTATTAATGGATTTGTTTCTAACAAACACATAGCTTTTCACTTCACAAGACATTAACTGATAGACTGGAGTGGTGTGGATTATTGTGATGTTTTTATCAGCTGTTTGGACTCTCATTCTGACGGCAGCCATTCACTGCAGAGGATCCATTGGTGAGCAAGTGATGTAATGTAAACTTCAAATCTGTTCTGATGAAGAAACAAACTCGGTATCTATACAATATGACCTGAAGGTGAGTACATTTTCAGCACATATGAATTTGGGGGAGAAATATTCCTTTAAAACGGCTACATATAATAATTTCCCCTGTGTGCTGCCTTTGATTAAACCTAATTGATGGCCTTTTAGTTTAATAAACAAATTATTATGGCTGAAATAGCATTTGAGCTGTTTCATCACTGTCTGGACACATAGTGCATCTAATAACCGATGAACACTAATGAGTGAAATATTAGATGGATGCCACATTAGACATTCAGATTGAGTCCAAACAGTCTGTCCTTTAGTTCAAACTGGAAAATGAATGCATGAACTATTCTATGCATTACTTTTGGCACTAATTAATGTGAATCACTCCATATATAATTCAGTACTTCTAAAACATTTCCCCCAGGGATTAAAGGTCAACGGTCACATCTTCAATGGCTATTGTGGGTCAAAGGTGATGATAATTACACTCACCAATCTGTATTCAGCCACAGAATAATTATGATGCTCAGTCATTGCAGCAATTGCCTAATGAATACTTTGAATCGTTCACACATGGCTAGAGATGTAATTTATATTTTCAAAAATCTCAGCTATGAGACTGAAAATTGCTGTCTGAAGGGTGTGTGATGTGTGTTTCTCTATTAATTTCCCCCCTGATTTATCATTGACAGTGTGGACAGAAATGTAAATGTCATAATATAAATCGCAAAGGGTGAAAAACAAACCTTCTAGCTAAAATAATGAGACATCTTGGGACTAAATCCTTTCTTATTTCCTTTCTTCCTTCTTTATTATTTACCTGAAAAGACAGATCACATCTATCTCTTAGTTGTGAAGTTATTATCCATGTGTTTTTATGGTATTGGCTCAACAGAAGCCACCGTGTTATTTTGCCCAATAATATTTCCCACAATGCACTGCACAAATGTATTATTGAGGCTGCATCTGCCATGTGCTACTTTTATCCCTAGTGACCCTTCAGAGTTTGAGAAGAACTTAAATTCATAAAATCTTCAAGTGTTGACTGAAACCGACCGACTTGTGAGAAAAACAACTTTTGCTTGTTTACTTGAACTTATGCCGATATGAATTTTGTTGGGTGTTTATGAGGGGATTGTCTTTGTATCCACACTACAAAGGTAGGATCACCTCTACTCTTTCTCATCACGTATATATTGTATTTGATCTGAATGTGATTCTTATGGACTTCACATTCATGTTGATGGCAGAGTCACTGTGGGCTTTGAGTGTGGTGTCATTTTCTTTTAAATCTATTGAAAAGAAAACTCCTTATTGATCAGGACGCAACCGCATTGAGGATTAATGATAGGGAATAAATGAAATATAGATTAAATGATAACTGTAGGAATGTGAACCGGAATCCTAAAGGAACACTTTCAGAAAGAGGAAAAGAAAGAAAGAAATGTGGAGCTGAATTGACTCTCTGAGGTTTAGAGCATTGATTAAATGAAATCCCGTTTTGATTATGGCAGAATGGGATTACATGGACGAAAACCCAGGAAAAGGAAATGCTGGTTGCTCACACTGCAAATGGCCAGACTAGAATCATTGCCACATCCAGATTGATTACTCACAAGCTCACAAGAAAAGCCAGGATGATTGAATTTCCATAGCTGCATTGATGGACTATTCAAGCACTGAACAACAAGAGGATGAAAACCAATGGATAACAGTAGTGAAATCTGAGAACCAGCTATGATTTTCTTTATTTCTTACTTTCTCTTCAAGAATAATGGCTCTTGTTTCTCCTATTCACGCATCCATTCTATATTTACCGTTCAAAAGATCAGGATTTTTATTCGGCAAAGATCTAATAAATCTAATTAGCATCTAATAAATCCAAATAAAATGCATCAAAGTTTCCACAATAAATAAATAAATAAATAATGAAGGACTGACTGACTGACTGAATGAATGAATAAACAAGCAGCACAACTATTTTCAACATTAAGAATAAGAAATATTTCTTGAGCATATTAGAATGATTCCTGAAGGATCATATGACACTAAAGACTAGAGTAATGATGCTGAAAATTCAACTTTTATCACAGAAATAATTACATTTTTTAAAGTATCAAAAAAGAAATATTAAACTATTTTAAATTGTAATAATATTTTGCAATATTACAGTTTTAACTGCATTTTGGCGAGCATAGAAGACTTAAAAAAAAAACATTAAAATAAATGTTACAAACCCCAAACTTTTGAATGGTAGTGTGTATATGAAATAATATTTTTAAAATACCATGTATATATAAAGCTCTCTGCAGAGTCAAATATCGTAGACCGATGTTTCATACAAAGTTAGCAGTGAAAACGGCAGTAATTTTCACAAACATACTATTTTGAAGCCTCTACACGTGTTTGACCAATAGGTGTCATCAGCATACAGTATTTCAATCGATTCTAATTATTTCGCAAAGCAATTAAAATATTATTTGAAAATGCACATGCACAAACGATTCTTCAATGAACAGCATTAAAAAAAAATCTATTATTATTACCCAATACTCAGCATAACACATAAGCGCCACTATTCACCACAACGGTAACTCCCAAAAAAGATAAAAACTCTCTAAATCCCAACATAACAGATCATTTGCAACACTAAAAAGTCTCCCTATTTTCTCATCCTACTCAACACATAAAATAACACTTAATTTCAACATTTATTCTCCCCATTACGACAATTCTGGGAACTAGAAATCCCCTGCCTGAATGAACAAACATGATTCATGTAATCTCGAAGCAAACAGATGAAATAAACTTTATCATTTTAAATTACTCTCTGCCAAAGAACTGTGCTCCATTAGTTCATTCTATACGTAACTTGAGCAGGTAGCAGAAATCTACTTTTGAGTAAGTGATGGCAGAAAACAACATATTCGAGGGACAGCAGGGCACTGTGTACACAAATGGATCCGACAGGAATTGCGGACAGCAGCGGTAAACATCAGCCGTGGCCTGGATTTACTGTACTAATGTCAGAAGGAGGAAAAATACCCCGATGCGCTCTGAAGCGCCAGCCCTGATTCGCATGGATTTATTTGGTCTCCTCCTTTTGTCCATGACAACTCCCATTATTTTAGGATCACTAACTGAGACGTATATAGTCAAATCCCAGTGATTCAAAACAAATTGGCCTGGATCAGCCACATTATTTTAGAATGGCTCATCACTGCAGTACGATTCCTGCGGGATGAGTCGGATTACATCCGCCCTCCTTTCTGCTCCCCGTTTGGTACTTGTGTTGTAATTTGTTGTGGTAAAATGTCTCAAACTCTGATCATCAAATTCAAATTAAGGAAATCAAATTCACTATCATCAATCACACAAATCTTTTCTCCAGAAGGACTGACAAGATAGAGCTCAACAGTAACCACATGCTTTTTAAACAGTCTGGGTTTCAGAAGCAGGCTTAATTTATCATTCATTTTCTATTTAATCATTTCTGAATTTTTGTCAGTAAACAGTTCTAACCCTTGAACCAAATTAGCAATGAACCACAACATTTGATTTTAAGATTCAAAACAGTGTTTCAAAGGAAAATGTACAGTACTTCTTAAAGGAACGAGCAAATTACTTTTAAAAGTGGTGTGATGGGTCAAATATATCTGTTTTTAGCCGTTTTAATGTTAAGAAATTCAACAAGAAATCACTAATATGTATTTTATTTAGGTAGCTAGCTATTAGCTTATTTTACCAAGGAGATCTAAAATACCTCGAGGGAGCTATCCATCAGCATTCCCATTCATCTCAATGGCATTCACTAAGCTAGGATGCCATCATTTTTGCATCATTGCTTCAGTTTCTGAGACGGCTTATTTTGAATGGCCTTTAATGTAGAAAACGGGCTTTATGCCTACATAATGGTGTAGTTATGACTTCTACCAGCAGGGCTGACTACTGACAAAAACTATCTAAACCCAACACTATCTCACGACCAATTCGTACGTGTGTTATGAGGTGGATAATTCGTACAAAATTTGTACGACCTCACTCGTACGATTTTGTACGATTTGTGTAGACACCAGTGATGTGTAGGTTTAGAAGCGTGGTTAAGGGTAGGTCATTCATACGAATTCATACGAATTGGGGAATTCTTAAAATACGTACGATTTAGCAAAAATTATATGAATTTGTATGAGTGAGATCATACAAATTTGTACAAATTAGCCACCTATAGATCTAGCTATCTATATTACCTTACAGATGTTTGGGGTTGATAATTCTCTTATGCTCACCAAGGCTGCATTTATTTGATCAAAATTTTACAGTAAAATCAGTAATATTGTAAAATATTTTTGCAATTTAAAACCTGCAATTTTATTCCTGCCATGCAAAGCTGAATTTTCATCAGTCATTACTCCAGTCTTCAGTGTCACATGATCGTTCAGAAATCAGTCTAATATGCTGATTGCTATTCAAGAAACATTTCTTATTGTCATCAATGTTGAAAACAGTTGTGCAGCTCCATATTTTTTGGGTTAACCATGATATAATCTTCATGATTCTTGATGAATGGAAACAAGTTCAAAAGAACAGCATTTATTTTAAATCTATCTATCTATCCATCTATCTATCAATCATTTTTTGACAAACTTTGCTTTTCTAGTTAACATTTCTAGTTAAATAATTTCTTTGATTTACAATTCATTTAGATTGTACATGCTTATATTCAAATTTGAATTGCAAATTGAAGTGCAGTTTAGTGAATTGCAATGAAATATGAACAAAGGAGATTTGGGGTGTTTGGTGGTCACTTTTTTTTTTTTAATGGTCCGCCAACTGAAATAAGCACCACTGCACTATACAAAATAAGCAATGAGTTTCAGTACAGGCTCCATTTCACCCACTCATGCAGCTTTAATTACTGAACATTATCGGTTCTAATACTGCTGCTGTACTGCATAAAAATGCATGAGACGTTACCGGCACAGGCAGAAATATGACCATTCTGCTCACGTTATCTTTCAGCTATTACCAATTATTTCTGCTGAATAAACACTGTGTCAAGGGAGGAGCCACAAGGTGCATTTTCCTACAAATTAATCAGGAAAGGACCTGTCCCCCTTCACACGAGCGACAGCGTAATCGATATTCCTCACTTTTTTTAATGTCTAAAGCACAGCTACGGAGACAAAGAGGCGATTTGGTATTCAGCATTAACTGCTCAGAGCTGCAGTTCTGTAAGTTTTGGATGTCAAGCGAAATGCCAATGCAAGAGGTGCAGGCTGTGGCAGATTGTGCCGATTAGAAGATTTTAATTAAGATTTTCACCCCAGACAGGGCCGTTTCTAGCCAAACTAGATGGTTGCCTGTTAAGGAGATGCCAACAAGGGAAACAGTCCACCTATATGGCATTAAAATAGCCAGAAACAGCCTTGAACCTGGGAATTCAGGTCTGGTCTTTAATGTGTTGAAGCTCTGTGAGAAGGTGTAGATTGTTGACTGACTGCGGGAAAACCTAGAGAGGAAACAGAAAAAGAGATTTGAGCGTCTTTTTGGAGATCTAAGAACAAACTTTGAATTTTTCAAAAGCACAATTCATCACAGTGCATTACTCAAGCTGTTTGTGGGGGGAAATGTTGTATAATGTATTATTAGTGATGTGGAGTATTTATCTAACAGCCCTCTATTGTTATTAGAGATATAATGCAGAATATAGCGCATGACCTTGTTTGGTAGTTACAAACGGCCTGTAAAACCCCAAACCCAAGTTTGTTTACTTCAAACAGAGCTTTTACTTTTCTAAGCTCTCAGCAATCAATTTTCACCTGTTAGATGATAAAATACACACAAAAAAACAGAATATCATAAAAACTTGTGAATGAGCTGTTTAGAAACTACTACAAAAACCTATGCACCACAATAACAACCACTCAAAAAACATCCTAAAAATCTATCTATCTATCTATCTATCTATCTCTGTCGTTCTACATATTAGGGGTGGGCGATAAACCAATAGACACGATTAACCGGTAGAGATTTTGGACTGTCGTCTCTATGGCGGTCACACGCTACATGGTCACGAAAACGTATCGCTTGCACGCATTTTTAAGAATTGTGGTTTGAAAACAAGACAGTGCTTATAGAGCGGAGTTATTTTTGCCACTTTATAGGCCTTGAACGGTTAAATACACACACTTTCATGTGTAAAAAGGCCCGTCTTTGCAAGTGAAGCCACACAGCTGAAAAAGAGCACACATGTGCAACAGTATATTGGATCCGGGCAGCTCTTAAAATGACAGCAGTCATTTTAAGAGCATTTAAAAAGCATTTTGTTTGATTTTTAATCAAACAAAAAACAGAGAAAATCTCTCACTGCTCTTGACTAAATCACTTTTGTAGCTTTAATAAGAAGAAATATATATCTATCTAATCTTAGCAACCGCCTAGCAACACACTAATCACTCAGAACACAAAAGTTTGCAATGACCCCCTTTTTCTTTTCTAGCTTCCTATAAGAGTTTGTCCTCATAAATATTTCAACTCACACATTTTTGAAATTCTTGTGGCTTTGATCAACATTTTTTAATATCATCAAAGCCATAAAATGATTATTAAATTACAGCACACACCCGGCACACAGTGGCTCAATCTCACCTACTTTCCCTCTCCACCATTATTCATGTAGGTAGGTGTTAATTTAGGTCTTATGTAAAGTGTTGCAGTGAGTTCGGTGTTATTCCAAGGCATTAACCCAAAGCTTTAGCAGTATAATAAGAATTAGCATTTCATACAACTTTTCATTGAGTATTACAATAATTACTGGTACAAGCCATATTCTGAAATATTAGCAAAATTATACTGCTTTATTAAGAACCAAGACTTGTATTGTACGACATTTACAATGCACATTATGAGAGTTAAAATGATGATGACAGTTTCCTTCATTCACAGAACGACCATTTAAAAGTTCAAAGTTCTCAGCTCACAATTTCGCCACCTAATTTCAAATCGGCACGCTTACAAATTGATTATTTTAACATCAAGAGAAACTCTTCCTCATATAAAACCACGGTACTTAATGAACAGATTCTTATTTGCCCGCTGGGTGTCTTCTGACACACTCGGAAAGAGTGCTCATTATTGACTCATTAATGAAAATCTTAATTAAGAACATCATTCACGGCACTGCCATTCAAATGTGTGCTTGTCTGTTATGAGAACGTCTAAATCTTCGTTTAACTTCTAGTTAAATGAAGGCATTGCATGATGAACATTTATACATCTCAATGAAGTGGTAATTGGCTGTTTGTGTCTCAGAAAATGTACCGGCTGCAACTAATCACAGACAAACATAAGAATCGCTCTGCGTAGCAAATTTGTAGTCTATTGTCTTTCTGTGCATA
Organism: Sinocyclocheilus anshuiensis; assembly: GCF_001515605.1. Lineage (NCBI taxonomy): Eukaryota > Metazoa > Chordata > Actinopteri > Cypriniformes > Cyprinidae > Sinocyclocheilus > Sinocyclocheilus anshuiensis. The sequence goes on from NW_015549581.1 coordinate 1,590,526, forward strand.
CTGTTAAATAGAGATGTTGCCATTTTTTGTGCATTTTGGATTTATTTCTATCGTATAAACTAATTTCAACCACTCCTGGTCATTTTCTCAGAGGATCATAGATGTATCACAATCAAAGACATATAATTATGACAGGATACATATCAGTAATACAGACAATCTACAACCTATGTCATTTTCATATAGGATAATTATTATGATCATTACTGTGAGTCTATTTCTTACTTTGGCTCATATCAGCTAAATCTGAAAGAAAATATCTAAAATCAAAAAATTTAATCTAAAAATTACACCTGAAATCATTTTCTGAAGAAAATGCGAGTTAACAACCCACTAGTAATGACATACCTCTCCTCAACAAACTGCACAATTTGAGGCATCGTTCATGTTTGCAGCACAAATGGTGTGGGACGAGTAAAGTTTAATAGGCTTAAGGATTTGATTCCAACTTCTCCAGATTTAGTTATGATGTTATGACTTAAGAAATTCAAGTGATCACTAACTAAACAGAGAGAGAAGGAGAGAGATGGGAGGAAAGAAGGCATGCACATATGCTCTCATACACATGTCTGGCAGCTCACCTTTGCCATCTTCTGGTTAATAATAAAATAAAGAGTTTGAGATTGAGACTGTAAATCCAAGACCATTTTCAATCATCTGACCTGACATTTTGCCATATAAACAGACTATTTTTTCAGTTCTAGATTAAACAAGTTCTACAATGCCCCGGTGTGATATTTGTAAAGGCAGGGTTTTATCAGTAAGTCTATTTCACAGTTGACCTGTCTTCCCTGAAAATCAAAAAGCTCTCTATAGCCAATAAATTGGTGGCTTGAGCTTTTTGAGCTCCAGATAAAATGTTGAAAACTATAATTTTCCAAGAGCTATAGGCACAAATCTCACTAATAATCAAACAACGCACGTTTTCACGATTCAACACTCCCATCCCAAAGTATTTAAAGTCATTCGCAAGTACTTATACTTTCATAACGCGACATACTTCTGAGTGAAACAAACTGAGGAGAAAAAGAGGATATTATGCCATAAAGACCCTCTGAATGCATATTTGCATTTCACTGCTTTGCTTTTCCATTGCTGTTCTATTAAAACGTGCTAGGCGGACATATTTGACTGTTGCTAGCTTCTCGCGCATGACAGCGTTCTTAAACGCGCGGTCACATTTACTGTTGTTTAGCGAATTTTCGCGGTCAAAATGAAGTCATTACAATGAGTATCCTTTAGAGGGCAAAATATTTCCCTTTACTAATTTTGCAAGTTGGTCACACTAATTTGCTGTGTTGACCAACAGAAAGCCGCTTGGTTTAAATGCGAATTGTATGTGGTGATTAATATAATTAATAGCTATATAAATTAATGTGGTGATGAAATACTTTGTTATTTTTACGTGTATATCACCAAGTTTACACTAAAAAAAACGTCCATTACAATGTCCAAAACAATTGTCCTAGCAACAAGATGAACACTGCAACATAATAATATTAATACTGAAGTAATTTCAGGGAGGCCATTTTCATGATAATACATAGGCTAACTAAGTTGCAAGATGGCGGCAACTTTGTTTGTTTGAAAGAGAAAGAGCGAGTCTATAGAAGCTTGTTTCTGCCACAGAATAAAACAAAAAAATAAAATAAATAAAAAAGGTAATGGCGTCTTTTTCATAATTGTGAAATATGAACTCAGAATTGTGAATTTATATTTCGCAATCAGAATTGTGAGACAACTCGCAATTATCTTTTTAATTTTGTTATTCAGTGGAATACAAAAAAACTAATTGCGAAATGTAAACTCAGAATTCTGAGAAAAAAAAGTCAGAAATGCAGTATGTATCATTCCAATTATGATTTTAGAACTTGCAATTGCAAGATATAAACGTGCAATTCTAATAATAAAAAAGTCTAGTTAAGATGTTGAGAAGAAAAGTTAGAATTGTCAGATATAAACTCGCAACTGCAAAAAGTTAAAATTGTAAGATAAAAAGTCACAATTATCTTTATTTTTTAAATTCGTGGTGGAAACAAAAAAAACAGAATTTGTGAGATGTAAACTCAGAATTCTGATTAAAGAAGTGAGAACTGCACGATGTAAACTCAATTGTGAGATAAAACATTTTTTTTGTCTTTTTTCTATTTTTTTTTTTTTATTCTGTGGCTGAAACAAGCTTCCATACAAGTCAGTGTGATACGAGTAACATGAAAGTAGCGCCCGTTTCACGCTCTAATGCATTGCCATGAACAACAATGAATATTAGGAAATGACAGACCACTGGATGCAGCAACTGATTGGTCTAATATAACATATTTAACTGTATTTTATGAAATAACAAATCTTTAAGGTAATGTCAGACAAACATAAGAGTATGAAATCTTCATATGGCAAGATAACTCCTTGAAAATGAATGAGGGAAGCATCTATGTTGCAGGCACTCAGGATTTACAGTTCCCATAAAGAAGAGGAGTGGAGCGAGACATTTTCTGTGGCCTGTGTACAGTATCCTGTCTTATCTCCACCTCTCAAACTGCTCTCTCAGGATTCTGATGACAGTAAAGCAGCTCTCCTGCATGAATTGAAGTGCCTTAATGCCTGCAATGGCATTTTGAAAGCCATTTCAGGGAGACCGTGAATTTGCCATCATATGGGTTGAGACATTACGATGGCAGATTTGGTCATAGCTAAAACTGACATTAATGCGGAATGGTGCACATTGTTTGGATGTTTGTTTCAGACATATAAGGTCTAAGGTAAATGCTTTTAGATGCGTTTATTGATTTTGCACTCTGAGAACATTTAAGGCTTTCAAATCGACTGTTTTGCTGTTTTGTCTCCAGGAAGCTTCTTAAACGAGTTTGAGAACATAATAAACAGGTGAAATTTCATTTTCTCCTCCTTTTTTTCCATTTCCAAGAATAATATTGTTTATCCACCAGCTATTTTAGTACGTGCCATTTGAAGAAAAAAGGCAAATAAACAAAAGAAACCATTTCAGCTGAAGTATTCAGAGCTCTAGAGAAGCAGCTCTGAATTAAACATGCAAAATTATGCATGACAATGTAATTTTTGAAATGACATGTATGAAAAAAAAAAAGTTAAACAGGAAAGGAGGGAAAAGCAATTGTCGCTATCACAGCTCATATCTTCACCTCTTCATCACTGTTGCCTGAAAAAAAGATTGGAAATTTGCTTGTAACTAGAAAAGAAAATCCAGTGACAAACTTACCTTGCTGTACCTGTACAATGAATATTGAAATGAAGTTCAGCCCAAAGGCTATTTTGCTTGGAAAATTAAATGATTACATGCTGGCCAATGTAGCCTGGAGCTGTGACAGTTTAGACCGCTCTAGATCAGTGGCTCTCAAACTTTATAACTGCAAGGTCTCCCTTTGTCAAAGTCGATTTTCGAAAGCCCCCTACACAGACTGTGATTTTTCCTCTTGTAGTTTTGTTGAAAATAATGAAAAAAGGGTGCTTTTTTCAAAGTGCTTTAACCAACAGAATCTAGGGATTTCAACACATAAGAAAGCTGTAATGCAGTGGAAGTTCTCTCTTTTTTTTTTTTACTGTGGACATTCTTCATAACATTATATAAAGGTTATATAAAAAATTTTTTGTAAGTCTGTAAGATTTTTTTTAATGAAAGAAGTCTCGTATGCTCGCTAAGGCTTCTAATTAATTAATTTTAATATATTAAAATGTTCCTTTAATATCTAAAAATATTCCATAATTTTAGCTTTTAAAATATTGATAAAAATTGCATCATTTTAAGATATTTTAAGACATCACTCTTGGAAGTTTACTGAGGCCACCTAGTGGTAATACAGGTAATAAGAGAAGTTAGAAATCAACTTTTCTTGACGGAGATAAAAAATAAGTGATGAAAAGAAAAACTAAAACTAGGACAAACACAGGAGTGTAGTCAGCCTAAAAAAAATCCACACTCTGAAATAAAATATTTAGTTTGGCAATTCTAGTTTCGATATTGTTAGAAAGGTAGATGGAAGGGAAATTATTTTTAACCAGAGTTAAAATGAAAAGTGGCTGAAAGTGAAGTTAGAGCATCTTTGTGTCTGTCTGATGACAAAAAATTGCAAATGTTTCCATTATAGAAAGATGTCAAATGTGTGGTCCATGGAGATAGAAGCTGTGGAATTCTGTATTGTACAGCCATCTAGTGGCAGTATATGAGTGGGATCCTTCACAGGAGATACAAATGACATGAACATGAATAATGAGCTTTGTGGGAGTCTTAATTCACATTAACACCATTAGATAGTTTGATTGATTGTTGACTGCTACTGGGTTACATGTGTGCGTGTGTGTTCAATAATTAATACTATATATACAGTATATATATATATATATATATATATATATAATATTTGTGTTTAATAATTATGCAATTAATATACTGCATTAAAAGACCACTTGAAAGATGTGACAATGTGCTCCAATAAAAATGTCATGATGAAAAACAACTCAAGTGTATTAAAAGTCTAAATAAATAAATAAAAAATGAAAACAAAAAACCAACATATCTTGTTTCAGTCCAATGCATTTAACCAATGAACCTGTGCACAGAAAACCAGAAGTGAAAGTCTATTTGCATGAGCAGAGAGGAGTGAGTCTCCCGGAATAGAACAGCACGGTGCCAGATGTTCACTGCCCCAAAGGGAGCGCGATTTTACATTCATAAATAAATGATGCATGCGACTCCTACCTGTCATAGGGGACTCAGATATGGCTTCATTCCCAGGAGAGAGCAGGACCTACTGGGAAGCATCAGGATTGCCTGGCGTATGGGATCTTGGCATGTGTTACTCTGCAGACATACAGCTCTCCTGTCTCCCAGCATTACTTGAGGAACTTTATTGCAGCTGAATAACCCATTCTGCTCACTTTCTTCAGCCCTCAGTCACCTCTGACATCTGATGCACACACACATATGGAGGAGAAATGCAGAATATAGATCAATTTTGCTTTAACCACTTTTATTCATTATTTTGAACTCACTTAAAAAATGAACATTGCAAAAACTCTAATTTAAGGGACGTCAAGGCAATTTCAAGGAAACTGAAATGGTGCACATAATATTTGTGTGAGATGATAATATGCTTCGAATCAACAGATAAAATATTGTTTCTGGAGAAACTTGTTAGATAAAATATATAATTATCATCAATGGATGTGAAATGTACACTAAATTGTTGAATAACTTCTATATTTCGTATATAATTTAGTTTTTTATATAAGTTTATATAGTAAATAGTTCAACAGCTGCTCAACTCAACAATTGTATAATAACCAAAATAACTTAATAATTGTGATCAATCAATTAAATAATGTTCATAAATGGTCTCCTGATATTTGTTCTCATATATTTTTATAACACAATGATATCTATTCAAAACATCTTCAGTATTATGAGATTTGTGGGTTTAACAGGCTTTCATTAGAATTACACATTTATTTTTCAGGATCCTACATGATACAAATTCTTATATAAATAATAACCGGGAAAAAATCTTATATATATAAAATATATATATTAAAAATATAAAATAATAATATCTCATTTAAAAATGTACATTAACTGATTTTATTCAAATCAAAAACATTATTTAATAGGACTAAAAACAACCTGATTACATTAAACAGACTATTAATTTAACTTAAAATTAGCTGTAACAGCTAAACTGGAACACTTACAGAAAGGTTACAAGTGTACAAAAACATTAATATACACTAACTAAATCTATACTCAACAAAGTAAAGTAGGTAGGCTAGTAACATCAACAAAAGTCTTTTTTTAAGGGTAAATTTTGCGGCCAGTTGCATAAACTGCTTAGACTAGTCTTAAAAAAATTTGTCTATTTTTCTCTGAAAGAGAAATGTTTGTTGTATGTATATATATATATATATATATATATATATATATTAGTGCTGTCAAATGATTAATCGCAATTAATCGCATACCAAATAAAAGTTTTTGTTTGCATAATATATGTGTATGTTCTGTGTATATTTATTGTGTATATATAAATACACAGTACATATTTTGAAAATATACATATTTATATTCATTTAATTTATATGATAAATAAATGTTTAATGTATAAAAATAACATTTTTCTGAAATATATACATGCATTTATATATACATAATTAATATACATAGTACACACACATATATTATGCAAACAAAAACTTATTTTGGATGCGATTAATCGTTTGACAGCACAAATATATATATATATTTTTTTATTTTATTTTTATTTTTTTGCACTGTCTAAATGAATGAGTAAATTAATTTCAAGTATTGAGCTTTTACTTTTTTTTGGAAGAATTTATTGATGACTTGAAATCATGTTGCATGTGGATTGAAGAGAGCACAGGATCCTCTTTTTTCTTTTTCTTCAAAACTTGTCATAAATTTCAGAAGTCAGTTACAAAAAGGTAGATTAGTCTAATTTGAATCCAAAAAGACTGCTAGTTGGTCAAACTAGTTCTTAATAAATAGTGGCTATGTTTATGTAACTAGGACTTTCAGTCCCTCCCTGCAAAATTTTTACTTTTTACTCAGAAATCTTTCACCTTTATGATACACTTTAATTTATATCATTTAGAGGAGGTTGTGAGATATCTACTCTAATAGGAATCATTGAACTTTTTCCGCATGGAAACATATCCAATACCACCCAACGTAAGCAGAATATTTACACTGACAAGATCATTTGCATTAACAGAACTTTAACCTTAACTGCTCTTTATAACCTTGCCAGTTTAGGGTTTCATACAAGAGCAACATTTAATGACAGTAGAGCTAACAACAGCTATGTTTTCCATCATTCCCATCTGCATACTGGCCATTGGTATTCACGGTAGGTCAAATAAGCAATGCTTTATATTTTTAATCAGACATGATGAAGAGATTTCTAACTATTTATTTTACAGGCTCAAATGGACAAGTGACAGTAACTCAAACCCCTCAAGTTCTAACTTCTCAACGTGATGAAACGGTCAAAATAAACTGCAAAACCAACTCACCTGTTGCTGACTGTAGTCTCTGGAGGAACTGTGTGTTCTGGTACCAGCACAAACCTGGACACACTCCCAAACTCCTCATTTATCTCATACGCGAACGCCACTCAAACATCCCATCTAGATTCAGCGGCAATGGCGCTCACACTGACTTCAATCTGACCATCAGTGGAGTCCATAAAGAAGACGAAGCACAATATTACTGTATGACCCGACACAAGATTGACAACAAGTATGTGTTCACACAGTGATAAAGGGTCGTACAAAAACCTCCCTCAGTCTCATTCACACTGACTGCACTGCTACACACCACAGGTGCTGATGGGAAGGAAGTGAAACAGCACAACGACACACTGACTGGTTATAGTACAATTTAGGATTTAGTTTAAAGTTTATTTTACATAGTTTTAGACTTTTATTAATTTAATGTGCCAGTGAAGCTGAGATTAAATCTAGATTATGCATTAGCGAATCTTGTTCATATTACAGATCAAGTTTTCAGTGCTATTTAACTATTTATAATGTTATTTTTAATACTTTTGAACTGAGCTGTTGTTCTCCGTGATAGAAGACTGTATAAATGTTTTTTAATAACATTTCATTTACTCTACCATCCTTTTTTTAAATTATATTTAGGACAAGAAAACATTTAAACAAAATGCTAAAAAATAGACATTTTACTTTTAAAAGCAATTAAGACCATTATGACAACACCATTTATTTACTTACAATAAATGAAGCAAAATCTATTTAATTGTCATGCTAAATCCTGGCCCATTTGTCTTATAAAATATAATATCATATAAAATATTCTTACATTAAAATTAAAATGATATTAATTACAAATATTAATATAATTGTAAAATAATACTAGATTACTGAACAGCAACAGTACAAAAAAAATTATAAAACTACTTTTATTTGCTTTATTTATTTTTAACTTATTTTAATGTCATTTTGTCATATATTTTTAAAAATGTTTTAAAAGTGTATTTTTTTTTTTTAATGTATACCACGTTTGACTTGCTTAATCAAACTATGAGATTTAAAGTTCTGTTACATACTATATACAGAAACCTGTTACACATGAAATTACACCCAAATAATTTTATGCTTATATAATACAACTTGAATTATTTGAATTTTATAGGATGTACAAAATAAACTATGATCATAGGTCAATACTGTTGCATTAGGAGCAAATCTCTTTTTGGCCTTAATTATCCTTCATACTATTATTTCTTGGCCTGATACTGTGCACTGTTAAAACAAGTTAGTAAAATATCATAATACATAGACTTTTATTTTTAGTTTCTTTATATTTAGTTAGAAATATACATCAACTTTAATGGCACAATTCTGGTGTTCAAGTGAAGATTATTTTCATGCGAACAGCACAATTTGCATAGTCATTTCAGCAGAGCGATACTGTCAGCTATATAATCCTGTGACTTTAACCTCATAACTATGACCTGCTTTTATAATAATCAAACCACCAAAAAAATGGCATTTTTAATTTTTCTCATCATCTTTTTTGTCACTGACTCTTTCTGGTCAAGGTAACTTTCAACTTTAATCTCTACTTTTCTTTGTTATATTTAAAAAAAAAACTATTTTCTTTGTGTCTAAATAATTGTATTATCATTAACAGACTCCAATCAAGCGAGAGTGACTCAAAATCCTTCGAAGAAGACTGTTGAATCAGGACAATCAGTTACAATAACATGTCAAACCAGTCTTGATGTTGGTAACTGGTGTAATAGTAAATATTGTCTTAGATGGTACCTCAAGAAACCGGGAGATGCTCCTAAACTCCTCATCTATCATGGACATATCCGATATTCTTCCATCCCATCTCGATTTAGTGGAAATGGAATAAATAAAAATTTCCAGCTGGTCATCAATGGAGCCCAGAATGAAGACAGTGGAGAGTATTATTGCTTCAGTGACTTACGTGGTCATAGATTCACACAGTAATAAAGACCCGTACCAAAACCTTCTTCAAGAACCTGCTGGGATCAACCACAGATGCTGTGAGAGGAAGTGAAACAGGTTAATAACACAAAAACATATCAGTGGTGAAGCAGACATTTTATAGAAAACTTCATGTTTCAGTGGATTATAAAATAAAAAGAAAACAAAAACAGTTTATATCAAGAAAAAGAATAGTACTAAAAATGTCATTGACCAGTCCTGGACGAAAATTGGGGGTTAACCTGTGGTGAAACTTTATTTGCTTATAATAAGAGTGGGATTCTTTAGGAACCGACTCAAGAGATCCAGTTCCAATCGAATCTCTTATCGAATCTGCCTGGTGACAGACGAAGTGTTGCCAAGTCAGCGGTTTTCCAGCGGAATTGGGCTACTTTAAAGGGGTCATATGATGCTGCTAAAAAGAACATTATTTTGTGTATTTGGTGTAAAGCGGATTGAAGCGACCCCAATAACTTGATATTTAGCTCCTGCAATTCGATTTTACCAGGGTAACCTCGCCAAAAAAAACGTGTATTTTACCCCCCTCGAAGCGCCATTAGGCTAACGTTAACGTTAGTGACTTTTGAGTAGCAATTGGGTGTTGTGAAAAACCTGGCAACCCTGCGAGTTTGGAAAAACGAAAAGGCAACACGCGAGGTCACTTACCGTACTAATTAATAGTGGACATCCTCGATTTAGTTTATAACAACCATCCTTTACGCTTTGTTCAGTGAGTGATTCCGAGTCTTGAGCTTTGTTGTCAGTGTAGAATCAAAACACGCACTGCACGCGTCAAGCGAAAGCCCGCATTTTTCACGGCGGCGTAGTGAGGCAAATCTTATACAACGAAACAAGCTATTTCCCTAGTAATTCGATTCGCTGTTTCCGAATTTCGTGGGAGTTTAGATACTTTAGATGCTCGAGATTTTTTTGTGGAGAATTAGTAACAAACAGAATATGGCACAGTACCTACCCGTGCACACGTAGCCGCAGCCCACGGAATCGATTCAGATGAGTCGTTAAAAAAAATAATCGCAATGCGTCGCTAGATAGGGTTGTTTACCCATTCCATACTCCATTTAAAATATTTCAAACCTTTGCGTATTAATAATTATGAATCCCTTTATGAGACCATAAAACTACATGGAATTTGTAGTTTGTTCACGTCACAGGACAAAAAAAGTGATAACGTTTTAGAAAATTGTGAAAATAAATTCAGTCATTTTAATAGAGATAGTTTAACTTTATTCAGTTAAGTAAATGCTCATGACAAAGAACTTCTTAGTGTATCCCACAGAAATGTATACATCTTTATGCATTCTACAAAAGTCACCACCAAAACCATGTAGTTTGGCAGCTGGTTAGCTGGTTGACTAACCAGGATCCTTCACGTTTCTTACATGTGCAATCTATAAAATGTGTGGTTCTTTGAAATTATTTTCAATTAGTGTTATTAGACACCAGCAAACGGCAATGTTTATATAAGGCAATACATTCCTGTATATGCAAAACACTCCAACTGCATATTAAGACATTCTCATGAGTCATGATAGCTGACAGGGCAATGTGTGGACTGCATTACAATCACATTCATTTAATTGGCCTTAAAGCAACTTCTTTCGTAAGATATATTTGGAAGATAGCATTTTGGGGAAACTGACAAGCTAAAAGACAGGTAACTCTCCAGAAAATGTACATTCTAATTGACCCTTCAATCCAATCATGCCATATTAATGCTAAGTTTATTATTTCCTCAGGACAGTAACATTATCTACGCAAGTAAGTCAATGTTGATGCTTCTAGCTATACTACCTCTGATTTAAAAAAAACCTGGCCGAACACAATTCATAAGACAAATAGACATTGCATTCTTAGCGTTGACACTATCGGAGCATTAGCATTAGTGTAAACTGTTTTTATGGCAGAGCAACAGTTTGAAGAGAAAACTTGTTAAGCTTAACTTCTGATGTTTATAGCTGGTTTAATGGCATATATAGTGCAACTCTATCGTCAAGTACTGAGGTTTTTTAACACCACAGTAACATAAAAACGCACATGCACTTGCAATGTGTTGGCATCTGTATTAGCATACTTGCGTAGAGTATGTTTCTGGCCTAACAATAGTTTTTCTGTGTTTACGTCACAAAATGAAGAAGATTGGCAATAATGAACTGTAACAAATTATTTTTTTCTAAACGTTTTTTTCATCTACTGAGCTCTCCACAGCAGACACCTCCTACCTACACCACATACGACTTTCTTCAAAAGAGGACGAATTGCCCTTAAGCATCCAATGGGATTGTGGGAAGGACGGTTCCTACAGTGACACCTGGAAGTGCTGGATGGAGACTCGGGGAGGGTAGCACAATCATCTTAGATCGGCATTTCTGGTGCCCCCTAACCTGGTCAATCACATGCTGTCATAAAACCAGTATGCCATATTCTGTCATCTTTTTTGACCACAATTTCAATAATCCATACTAACTGACAAACTGGATTGTTCGTTTCCATTGTCCTTCTCCTTCTGTTGGCGGGCCTCCCTCTCAGGTTCCACTGGCATGTAAATGTCCATCGCCATCGCCATCGCAACAGACCATTGTCATTCATATGGTTGTTATGGCACTAGCAGACCCACGGTGTCGGTTCAAAGCTTCCTCCAGGAACGCCACGATCTTGTCACCATCCTCCTGTGGAAATTGATGGCAAAATATGGGCACAGGACAAGAAGTTGAACAACAAGTGAACATTTAGCTGTAGCTGCTGCTTCCATGTGATTTCATGTCACATGCAAGAAATGATACTGATATGCTTTGAGATGATGAACATAGTGAAAATAGGACATTTGCAGTATGTAGTGTGAATCGGTGTGCTTTTTAGTCTCACCTCACTGATAAAGGAATGATGGATAAGTTCATTGACCAAATCTCTGGAACTGTCATCTGTAATGACCACATATCAGCATTCAGTACATGATATTTTAAATCTGAACCAATCACTGAACACCATGACTTCAAATTATAGTCAATATATTTCAATATTGATAAGTATGTTTGAATATTTAAATACAAATTTCAAAAGCTAATACACAAAATAATGAGGAAATGAATAGTTTGTGTTGTTCCAAACCAGTTTTATTTTTGATATTATTATAATATTATATATA
>NW_015549581.1:1603614-1607908 GCF_001515605.1 Sinocyclocheilus anshuiensis
AAGCACAACAGATTTACTAAAACTTAAACTATTTTTAATTATAGTTTAAGTTTCAGCAATTCTGTTGTACTTTCGGCATTTTTATTTTATTTTTATTGAGCTTTCATTTATTTTTATTTCCGCTTCAGAACTGTTACTGTTAGTACTTATTAATAAAACATTAAGCAAGTTGCTAAAGCAACCGTTTTTTCATCTAATATTTATATATTATTTTATTCCAGCTTTATTTCATGTGCTGAAAAACTAAATAAATATAATTTCATAGTTTAAGTAAGTTCTGAGTCACAAAACACTAAAGTCTACTTAGTTCAAATAAAAAATAGTATTTTGTAGGAATTATACCTTGATTAAAATATCATAATGTGAAATTAAAAATTTAAATTAAATAAGTATTTATTTATTTATTTATTTATTCACTTTTTAACGCCATAAAAATTTAAGTAGAAATTAAAATTTAATGCCACCCAACAATGCAGTAGTGACATACTACTGCATTGTTGGGTGCCATTCAATTTTAGCACCACTGCACTTATGTGGTGAAGAGATGATGAAAAATGTGAAAAATATATTTGCAAAAAAAAAGTCAATGTGGTTAAACTCACTTGGCATAATATCACAGCTGAGCTGCCGATGGAGTTTATCATCCAGTTTCAAGAAAAGAGTGAGCTGTGAAAACAGCAGATATCAGTTAATTTGCCACTGATTCAACAGATGTTGCCATGTTGTACCCCTTAACATGAGTATAATAGTCTGCATTATCATTAATAACAATTAAAACAAATGTAGATGAATCACCAGAAACACAAAGAACTAAACAGAGAACCACAATCCCATTCTAACACCACTGTGTCACTGATCAAGACTGCTCTTGGATGAATCTTTAAACAAAATAGCATGTGTACTAAACTGAGACAAACTCACATGAGTTTTAGTAGTTTCTTCATTAGACTCCAGGTTACAATGCATCTGTACCACCTAGAATGACAACTTAAGATTAACTAAGAAATAACTGAACTATTATACAGTAAATGTGTTTTGATGAGAACGCACACCTTCCTGGTCTCAGCCTCTTGCGGCTCCGGCGTGGGGGTCTTCACTGTCTCCACCTGCTCTTGGGACATGGAGAGGGCACGAGGTACGGGATGGGGTCGAGTGGACGCAAAGTTCATCAGAGGGTAAATGCCATTCCTGAGCGGTAAAATGCACATGTACACATTACAAACCACAAAAACCACAGGCTACTTTCTTACATTATTGCTTTAACTGGTAACACTTACTTCACATCCTCCAGAAACTTGTCCAGCTCTAGAGGAGAAACATGAGAATACCTGCAGGACGGGTATAAAAAAAGATTAAAAAATTATCAAACACACATGATTGTATCATATTACATATCGTATCATATGTCAAATCATGTCACATCAGATGGCATGGTACTTTTATACTATTGTTCAAAAGTTTTTCAAAAAAGTCTTATTATTATCTGATCAGAAATACAGTAAAAACTAAATATTATCTTATTATCTTCAATTTTAATATATTTTTAAATAGTCTTCACTGTCACATGATCCTTCAGAAATCATTCTAATATGCTGATTTGCTGCTCAAGACACATTTATTATATTGAAACCCCTTGTGCTGCTTAATATTTTTGTGGAATCCATGATACATTTTTTTCAAGATTCTTTAATGAGTTCAAACAGAATTGACTTGAAGGCATCTTTTGTAATAGTATAAATGTCTTTGCTGTCACTTTTGCTCAATTAAATGTGTGCTTGCTTTATAAAATGATTTATTTCTTTTAAAAACAAATAAAATCTTACTGACCCCAAACTTTTGAACAGCAGCTTCAGTTGAGACTTACTTGAGCTGAACGCGAGGACGATCTTTGTGAATAATCTCTGCCATGACTCCATTTGGGTCGAATGATTTGGTTTTGTCCTCCACACAGTTCTCTGGAAGCATGTCTTTAAACCCAGATAACATGTAAAAGCAACATTTTATTTTTTTAATAATAATAATCCATTTTACCTGAAATCCCATTAATCTTAAAATGTATCATTTAGGCAATCCTTCACAAGAAAACTACCTGAAATAAATGATATATTATTATTACATGGCTCAGAATACTTGATTGTGATTGGTCAGTCACAATAAACAAATATTATTTTGAACAATGACTGCTAAACTGTACAACCTTGTTGCCAAACAGCTTATATCCAACAGCAATCAAATAAAATAATTTAAACTAAAACCAATCTTTCTGTCCAGTAATACCTGTATATAGTCACAGTCCATTATCTCTTACATATTTAAATACATCTTCTATATATGAAATGATTAAAAGAGTCACTACAAGTGAGAGAGAAGGAGGAAATATAACAGTTTTTTGCAGTGGCTATATAATTTTTTTCTGACAGCTACAATCAATACATTCTTATTTCTGATCTATTTTGAAGCACGCTTACACTGGTTATTGATGAGGCAGTGTGCTGCGAGCAGCTTCAGTGAGTGCACTTCAAACAGCACGCGGTGAAACAGCAGGTCATGCGCCATCGGCCGGAGTCTGGGATTGTGACGCACACACATCTGGGTGAACTCCTGAAATGAAAGAGCATGTCAGTAACTGTGTTATTTTACTATCACTGATATTCAGTGTAAAAAATGATTTCCAAAGTTGTAAATGAAACAAAGATTACTGGAGTATGTTTTACAAGAATGCAAAGATACTGATTGCAAAGATACTATTGATTGCAAAGATACTATTTAAACTGAGCTGGATGTTGACATCACTGAATTCAATGATGAACTGTCTTTAACTGAAAAATTTGTGTTTACTACTGTCATTTTGCATTATCGACACACTATTTTCCTAATTAATGCTGTTCAGTTGCTTTGACACAATCTGTATTGTTAAAAGCGCTATATAAATAAAGGTGACTTGACTTGACTTGACAAGAATAATACTAGTTCAGTTTTTTACTTTAACATTTCATGTTTAATTAAATGTGTTACTTGATGGTTCTTTCTAATTGTTTGAGAAATGTACTAGCAATTTCTGCATGAAATCTGTTTCTAAACCAAATTTTTGTTTTATTATGCAAACAGATATACTACTTACAGGTGACAAATCAAATACAAAATAACCAAGGTCAACAACACATACATGATAGCCAACATGATTTGTGTGAGTGTGTGTAAGTGTAACTGGGTTTGAATTCGATTTTATTTCTATATTTTCTGTTTTCATTTTAATTTGAGCAATTCTGTGTTTTGTCATTTCTATTAGCTTTTTAAATGTCTATATAGTTTTTATGAAACATTTTAGTTAAAGTTTTAGTCAATTTGTTTTGTTTTTAGTTGTTTTTATTCGTTTTTGTTAATATGTCTATATAATTTTTAATAAACTTTTTTAATTACAGTATTTTAGTACAATGACAATTTTTTAACAAGGCTGTTGACAAAGCTAGTTTTAGCAGAATTAAAATAAGTAAGGTTTTCTATACTTTATTTTACTACAGTTAATGTTTATTTTATTTTAAATAATGAAAAGGTTTGGTTTATGGGTTTTAGTTTTAGTTAATAAAGAAATTCAGTTTTAATATGAAAGAACATTTTTACATTTTCTAAAGAAAATTTACCATGGGAACACTAGGTAAGAGCAGATGATCAGAGTGGGTTAAACTCATAAAAACACATTTCTTTCATGCAGTTTTAATAAATAAATGTGGGTTTTCACGTTTCAGACATTTTCATCAACAAACTATATTTTAACCCTAGACTACTGTATCATATTTGATGCACAAATTTTTACATTTTCTAAAGAAAATATGAGCGACAAGATCTAATGGGTTCCTCCTTAAAGGAGACATATTATGCCCCTTTTTACAATATGTAATATAAGTCTCAGGTGTCCCCAGAATGTGTCTGTGAAGTTTCAGCTCAAAATAACCCACAGATCATTTATTATATAATTTTGAAAATGCCTATTTTGAGTGGAAGCAGAAACACGCAGTTTTTCGTGCCTGTCTCTTTAAATGCAAATGAGCCCTCTTTTCCAGAATAGAGCTGCGCCATTACAGCTCATACCTACTAAAAAACATCTGCTTTGGTTCTGATTATCATGTTTATCGCGCTGAAATCATAAGTTTTAAACCATATTAATTTAAACTTCGGTTTTCTGAGCACACACATCCGAAGCACACGGACAGAAAGCGGCTGTCACAGCATGTGAGTACTAAACTAAGTTCTCATTCACACAAAGGTTTACGTTAAAAACACACGAGTTACAAAA
>NW_015549581.1:1608778-1609074 GCF_001515605.1 Sinocyclocheilus anshuiensis
CCCACAGATCATTTATTATATAATTTTGAAAATGCCTATTTTGAGTGGAAGCAGAAACACGCAGTTTTTCGTGCCTGTCTCTTTAAATGCAAATGAGCCCTCTTTTCCAGAATAGAGCTGCGCCATTACAGCTCATACCTACTAAAAAACATCTGCTTTGGTTCTGATTATCATGTTTATCGCGCTGAAATCATAAGTTTTAAACCATATTAATTTAAACTTCGGTTTTCTGAGCACACACATCCGAAGCACACGGACAGAAAGCGGCTGTCACAGCATGTGAGTACTAAACTAAG
>NW_015549581.1:1610165-1616196 GCF_001515605.1 Sinocyclocheilus anshuiensis
TTATTTTAGATCTGTGTGGCAGCAGCAATATACAGTAAATAAATCAATAAATCCACTGCTTTCTTGTCTCCTCTGAGGTTGGGACTCTAAACAGTGTTCTGTGCTCATCAGTGCAGCCAAAGACAGAACAGTTAGCTTGTTTTGCTCAAACTTTCTCCATGGCATTAGAGCTGGTACACTGTTGTCGCTTGCGAAATCAAAATGATGGCCCCGTGGGTGGAAACTCACAGATTAAGGGGCAGTAATATTATAATGAGATCCCTTTGCGACGTCACTAGGGGAGAGAAATCAGACGCCCTCGTTTTTTCAGACGCTTGCAGAAAAAGTCTTACCAAAACAAAGTTACCGGGTTAATCTTTTTCACGTTTCCTTGGTTGGTAGATGCACCGGGGACCTGATTTTAGCACTTAAAACTTGGAAAAGTCAGATTTTCATTATATGTCCCCTTTAAATGTAAGTCTGTGCTGTTGTGTTGGTTTACCTGTTTAATCATCTGCCAAGTGAAAATCATGAGTCTGATTGCATTTTAAAAAAGCATCTATCATGCCTAATAAACAATAGCCCAGCCTTGCACACGTACCCTCATAAGCGGGTCTTCTAATGATTGGCCTGTATTGGATATGGCCTCCTTGGACACAACTGAATCCCCATTTGCCTGGATCTCCAACACGGCCATCTGAAGGAGTTTACATATTATTTCATAAGGGACTTGTCACATTTCAGTGCTGTAAAGAGCTGTATGTAATAACACTGCCAGCTCATGCTTTGTTGGTATCTCACCTCCAAAGCACAAATCCCAAAGGAAAAGATGTCAATGGCGTAGTCATCTTCACATGCTGAGTATAGAGAAGGAAATATAAAATATATAAACCCAAAAATACTTGTATGTCCGGTCTAAACAAATATCCAGTAGAAAATGCAGTGAAGAAATGGTCACACTCACAGCCATACTCTGGACTGAAGAAGTGCAGGTTCCTCTTGTCATCTCGGTTTTGGTGTAGTTTACCACGGACGCCCCCTTCTGGGAACACTTGGTAAGAGCAGAGGATCAGTGTGGGTCAAGGTCTCATAAAAATACATTTCTTTATTCAAAATAAATGTGGGTTTTTAGTCTTCAGCCATTTTCATTAACAACTATATTACATTTAACCCTATAAAGCCTACTGTATCATTTTATATGCAAATGTACACAAATCTACTATTCCGTCTGTCGTCTAAATTGATAGTTTATCATTTTAAAGCAAGTAAAAGGCCTTTTTGTATCATTTTAATAACATCTGCCTTCAGGTTATGGTTCACATGTTTTGCTGTCAAATTTTTAATGATCTCTAAACGTGAAAGTAGCTTTTATATTGCAAGTAATATTTCAAAACTAACACTTATTGAAGCAACTTAGCTTTACTTGGCTATCCTTATTTAAATCATATTAAAATGTAAGTATCAAATATGATCTCTCAATCATCATTTTATTGTGTTGCATTATGTTTTGCTGCCCGTAATGAAAACATCATGAAATTAAGCATTTAAAGATCATCTTAGTAAGACATATTATTAGGAGATAATATATTTATATTCATATTAATTTCATGTAAGCCGTCTGTTATGAAGATCTCATCACCTTACATTACAAGCTATTAAAATTTCATCTTACTTTTTGACCATATAAATATCAACAACTGTAACAAATGGCATATTTTTGCTCAGTTTGGGCCTCTGAATAAAATGTATGTGTTTTTTCCTCCTTGAGTATGATCTTTATATTCTTCTATGTCACACTACATAAGCAATAAAAAAAACACACATATGCAAACCTTTTTTTCTAAGAGTTTTTGTAAATAGTTTGTCTAAAGGTTCAAAAAATGTCTCAAAAATTAGACTTTTTTTTTCGATTGAATATACATTCGCATGAAAAGTTTTTATCAGTGTTGGTTTTATGGTAAATTTGTTCATATTGCATACTGAATGAGGTGTTAAAATGGCTCTTACCATTCACAAAGAGTCGATGCCAAACTACAGAGAAAAAACAGAAATGAAAGAAGACAATGGATGATGATTATACAGATTTCGTTATTTCATTACCTTCATTTTTGTGCGCATAAGTGCTCCATAAACACTGGTTTACTTTTCAGTCAAGAAACATTTGTTTTTAATTGGATCTAAATGTTTGCATAAATATTTTTTTCATAATTCTTTCAAACAATAAATGTGCTTTCTCAGTCAAAAATTAGACTAAAGAGTGGATATTTCACTTAGAGGAGAAAACAAAAAGGCTGAAAGTGCAGGGAAAAAATATACCTGATCCAATTTTAATGAGGCCGTTGTGTTGAATGAAGATGGTGTCACATGTGAGGTTGCCGTGAATTATGGGAGGGTCACAGGAGTGCAGGTAACTGATAAGTGGAAGAAGTTGCATGCTTGTTAACAAATTTTCATGTCTGAACACACACAAGCACACACACACACACACAAATGAAGGAGTGTGTCACCTGAGGGCAGAGAGGATCTGCGTACACCAGCGTTTCCAGGCCTGAATGTATCACATAAACACAAAAATCACAGCATTGCACAATAATAATCATGTGCATCATATATTTAGACATCAGTCTGGGACTAAAAATGCTTATGAAAGCCTGACCTTGACATTCATGCACTTGTGGTTTTTCTTGGTCTTTTTAAGGAACTGTTTCAAGCTGCCAGACGACATGTACTCTGTGATGAACACAACCTGTGAGGGATATAAAAAGAAAAGCTATTTCCATATAATGGCCACTTCAGCTTTATACCAAAACAAGAAGAGTTATTTTAGAAAAAATTATCTTAGACTTTTTAAGCTCACACTTCCCATATCTGACAAGTTTATGTGGCCAGATATGATATTTTTTCTGTTCAGCCTCCATTTGGTTTATCAAGCTTGAGACTTCAGCAATGCTCTCGCCATTGATTTTGATTTTATTTGCATAATAAGAATTTTTAAGGTCTTTTAGGTTAAATACTGGCCTTACTACTTAAGTGAATACTTAAATGATACATTTCACCTATGAGAGATACTTTGCTGTAGTTATTATTATCAAAAGGACATCGATACCAGCAGTGTGTATCTGTGTGTGTTACCCGAGCATGATTGTCCCCGATGTCCAGCCAATATTTGTGAAATTTGATGATGTTTGGATGATCCACCTGCATCAAGTTCTCAAACATCTCCTTCATTTTGTCCTACACGAATACAACACACAAAACAAATCAAACACATTTGAGCATGTTAATCATTTTAACTATCACATACTGACACTACTGTTCAAAAGTTCAGGGTCAGTATGATTTTTAAAGAAATTAATGCTTTTATTCAGCAAAGATGCACTAAATTGATCAAAAGTCACAGTAAGGACATTTGTAATGTTACAAAAATGTCTATTTCAAACTAATTCTGTTCTTTTAATCGTTCTATCAAAGAACGCTTAAAATAATGTAGCACGGTTTCGAGAAAAAGTATCAAGTAGTATAACTGTTTTCAGCATTGCTAATAATAATAAATGTTCTTGAGCAGCAAATCAGCATATTAAAATGATTTCTGAAAGATCATGTGCCACTGAAGACTGGAGTAATGATGCTGAAAATTCAGTGTTGCATCACAGGAATAAATGACATTTTAAATTATATTTAAATAGAAACCAGTTATTTAAAATTATAACACAATATTACTATTTTTACTGTATTTTTGAGCAAATAAATGCAGCCTTAGTGAACATAAGAGACTTCTTTTAAAACACCTTACCAACACCAAACGGTTTTGAACATTTGAACAGAAATGTTTTTTTGAGCTCTCACCTCCACTGTCTTGAAGACCTTCTTGTCATGGAAGAGAACCTCATTCCAGACCACCTCAACACCCTCTTCAGTGTCCATGGCCAGAGAGGCGCTCTCCACTCCAGGAACATTGCCCTGACTCACCTGCAGGGGGAGACAAATAGTCACTTTTAACATCCACAATCCATTCCACTGTAAGTAACCTAAAAATTCACAATATCCTCTTATGAGTACTGGAATAAAGTAAGAGTGATGTGTCACTTGAGTGGGGAAATTATCAGCTGCTGAATTTAAATGTAATGTGACATAAGTATTTAAAATACTATCAGCTGCCCTGCATTGATTGTAGTGAAAGACATACAATATATTGATCAGACTGATCAGCATTCTGTCTAGTGTCCTTTCTAGAGTTTTATAATCATTTATAAATAATTAAATAATATATATTTTCTAAAATATATAAGACATGCTCTGTTTTTAAATATTTAAAAATTAATTTTGAGTAAAAAATTATGTAAAATTTGTTTTATTTTTTATTTGTTGTATTTTTTATATATTTTAATATATAACATTTTATTTAAGATTTTTTAATCAATTATGTTTACATCTTTAAATTAAATTAAATTAAATTATCACATTATGTAAATCAGCATTGACCATTAAAAACTGGCATTTATTGACCAATATTTGTTTGGACATCCAATTCTTTTGTTAACCTCTTTTCAAATCAAAATTTGAAAGTATAATTTATCTAACTGACTTCAAAGGGATATTTTGTGATTTTCAGAGAGAAAAGGTTACATTTGAATTTGGATTAGAGCCTTAGAGAGAGAGAGAGAGAGAGAGAGAGAGAGAGAGAGAGAGAGGCCAGAGGGACATAGAGAGGAGGATCCTGCTGAGAGAGGGATAATGACTGAAGAGATGAGACGAAAGAGAGCGACAGCAAATCGTGAGAACGTGCACACACATCTCTGCCGAGTCATGCATGTCTCACACTTCATCTCTGCCTGTTTGCATGTGAGCAGACAAATATACAGTGTGTCCCCATCTGCAACTGTCTGTACTAGTATGACTAATAAATGCATTTGTCTGCTTTGTTCAGCTGACTGCTGTCAGACAGACACAGCTAGGCTTTTAACAATGAACAAAAAATAATTGTAAAAAGTTATGGTTTCCATAAAGATATTAAGCAGCACTGTTTTCAACATTGATAAATTAGTGATAATAAATATTTTCGTAATGGTTGCTGAAAATTCTGCTTCACCATCACAGGAATAAATTACATTTTAAAACATTAAAAGAAAACAGTTTTTTACTGTATTTCTGATTAAATAAATGTAGCCTTGAGAAACGAAGAAACGATAAAAATGCAATAACTGGGCAAAACCTTTCACCTAGTATGATATGAGTATTTAAATTCAATTCAAGGACAAGACTTGGCTGGAATTAGTCTTGGCTGGAATAACATGTATGTGGCAATCCGAGTTGTTTGACTGAGCCCAAAAACAGTCACCTATATTAGATGTTTTACGGTACACATGTTTCTGGTTGGCACTCTGAGCCAAGCTGTTTGTAGAGACATGGACTGGAATCAGAAGTGTCTATTGCATGCACATGGCAGAACCGCTGGGTATCTTAACAGACCACATGCATAAATTCAGAGTCACTTTATTTATTCAAGATATCAGCTTTATTGATATGCAGAAGATGATGCATATTTGCATTCTAGTAAACAGGCGATCAAAACATCCCTTCAAATGCATCCATCTCAGCTTCATATACTTGTTTTGGTCAATAATGGGATTATAGTTGTGGAGGAACTGCAGAATTCAGATACACTAGAGCCATTGAGTCATCAGCTGGGAATCTAGCCCAGCACTAGTCAAAAGACCACAATATCTCACCCTCACAAAATAAATAAGCCTACAGAAGTGTTTTTCCTGTAGCTTTCTGAGGGCGGTGACCAAAACGTTGTGAGTTTAACCCTTTGGAACCAGAACTGAAGTCCTAGAGGAATGTTCTCTAGATACATCATGCTATGAAGAATGCCAAATTCTGTAAATTCTGAGTCTATCAGGATGGAGAAAAATATACTGATCTACTGCAACGTCTTTTATTCCAACCAATTAAAATACAATAATCATGCTTATGAGATATCTACCATTTTTATGCAACTATGAAATAACTGGTTCTGATCATTTAAAAAAAAAAAAAAAAAAAAATGTAT
>NW_015549581.1:1616824-1617758 GCF_001515605.1 Sinocyclocheilus anshuiensis
ATATATATATATATATATATATATATATATATATACTGTATATAATACTAGTCATGAAGGTTTTGTTTTGTCGTTTCTTTGAACCTTAAAGGCTTTTTGGGTACAACTGGGCTGATCCTAAAACACCATGAAAGAAGTACAGTACTAACCGCCAGTCTGAGCCCTGATTTGTATGGATTACCCACAATCCTTTGGTTGTTTGTATGTATGGCATGTTGCCTGCAACAGGGTTTCATCTCTGAAGTCATGAGGTCACAGAGGCTGTGGTGGGTTTAATGCATGTCGGAATGCAACAGCAGCCATAGAGGATTTATATAAATTTTGACAAAACTCATCCATAAGGTAAACTCTTTCAAATTCTTTTAAAGGTCAAACAGACATTAAAATAAATAAAATTAGCTACAAAATTTAGTCTGCAAAACACTAAACAAAGCATAATTTGTACAGCAGCCAAATCCACAATAAAATAGCTTTTTCGACAATACTAAAAAAGACATCATGCACAATAAGCAAAAAGATAACTTGGCATGTATGAGAAAAGGTCCCTATTGTGCTGTTCTTCAATACAACAGTATAATTTTAGCTATAATTATACCTGTTGTCTTTAACACATTAACCCACACAAATCTATTCTCAGTTATAAAGGCATTAAGGCTCTATATTCTCACAGTATCTGCTGCACTAACATTTTTATGTGGTGCAGTATTTGATAAATATTAGGGGTGTAACGATATGCTCAGGTCACAATACGGTACGTATCTCGATACTGGGTTCACAATACGATACGTATCACGATATTTTGAACAAAATTTTAAAAATGAAACTGAAATTCAAATAACAGATTTATTTCAAAAACATTAACAAATTTCAATAACTTTGTTGTACATATAAGATCACATTTCAAGGTTTAATAAAAACCTTCTGTATTCAAATT
>NW_015549582.1:0-168 GCF_001515605.1 Sinocyclocheilus anshuiensis
GGGTAAACTCTTCCGCGATGCCTGGCGGCGGCACTGGATAGCCCTAGGTGGACGGCCCGACACTCCTCCGCCGCCTGGTGGACGGCGACGGATCCTCCGGGTTCAGGGCAGCCGGCAGGGCTCCCCCGTTCCCTGCTCCTCCCCATCATGGCGGATGGCAGCAGGCTC
>NW_015549582.1:750-7696 GCF_001515605.1 Sinocyclocheilus anshuiensis
TCCGGAGCTCCTCCGTGGGACTCGAGACCGGTGAGTGGCGCAGGTGTCGCGCATTAGCATTTACTCCACCGGCCTCGCACCGTTCCCACGGCTCTTGGGCCCCGCCCCTCTCGTCACACTAGTGATGCCATGTAGACAGAGAAGAGAAGTGGTCCAAGAACTGAGCCCTGTTGAGTTTGATGTTGTGACTTGGACACCTCACCTCTCCAAGATATCTTGAAGGACCTATCTGAGAGATAAGACTCAAACCACTAAGATGTGCTTGACAGATTGTGGTGTGGAAAATTGTGCACTGATGGTTTTAATTTTATTAATGAAGAACGTGGCAAAGTCGTCAGCTGTTAGAATTGATGAAGGAGGGGGAGGAGGTGGACAAAGTAGAGAGGAAAATGTTTTAAAGAGCATGCGAGAGTTAGACAAATTGTTAATTTTGTTATGATAGTATGTCCTTTTAGCAGTGGAGACATTAGCAGAGAAGGAAGAGAGGAGTGACTGATGCACATTAAGGTCAGTAGTATTTTTTGATTTGCGCCACACACTTTCAGCAGCCCTGAGCTTAGAACAATGCTCACGGAGAACATCAGACAGCCAAAGGGCAGACAGTGTCTAAACAAGATGTAAGAGTGGAGCAGAAAGTATCAGTAGCACTGTTAGCGTCAAGAGATGTGGAAGTCTGCAGCCTGAGGTTTATCTAGGTGGATGTTGAAGTCTCCAAGCATAACTAGGGGAGTACCATCCTCAAGGAAGCGAAGATGAAACCATAGCAGATAGCTGGGAGGGTGAGAGTGAGCGTAGGTTACGTCGAAAGATGACATGTGGGGTATGTGTTGTGTCAGGAACCATGTTGAGGTTAAGAGTGAGGAGGAAGTGATCCGAGGTGTGCAGTGGAGTAACCAGTACATGATCAGTGGAGCAGTGTCATGTGTAAATAAGGTCCAGTTGGTTGCCTGATTTGTGTGTTTTAATCAGTTGTGTACTTACTAGCAGGTCCCTTATGTGGCAACTTGTTAGCAAAGCACACAACTGTTTTAGAAATTCATGTTTGAGGTATGAAAGTGTGTAATTAATGTAATTCTCTGCACATGTTTTTCAAGTAAAGTTAATCACAGATGCTATTTTACTCAAAGAACGCTATTCTAAAACCCATTGTAAAGTCCAAAATCACATTTATGTCAAGAAAAGATTAATGAATTTCCTTAAAAAAAAAAATTCTATATATGTATGCATTTTATTTTTATTGTTATGATGTTTGAGAAATTTCAGTCAATTAACAACCCAAATGATTTTTAATTTTAGTTTATTTTTATTTATTTTTTAGATACAATTTATCATATTAATGCATCTTCATTTAAATGGTTTACATTTCAGTTTTGACATCTCAGAATTAAATAATATTTGAAAGGCAATAAAAAGATCTGACCTAAATATCTGATAACATTTCAAACATTTATTTATTTATTTGGGTCACTTGATGTCTTATTTATTTTCATTCAAAATTTTCATTATTTTCATGTTTTATTTTATTCATTCTAATTCAAAATTGTGCCTTGATTTTTAAATGGCTGACATTTCAATAAATAATATATAAAGGTTAAAATATCAGAGTAAACATAAAACTGGCTTGATATTCACAAAACAGCGTTCTACAATGACATGCAATTCACGCACATTTACACAGAATATCAGTTAATGAATAGTACCAAAGTGAGGGTTTAATTTGTGAATATTAATCAAATAATGTGACTTAAATGGTCTAGTACCTGTAAGAATATTACCTAGCAATATCAATACGTGCTAATTAATATTCATGAGTTCACAACGTCACTCCCAATTCTGGTGCCACTGAATAAAACATAAACAAGATAGACAGAACAAAAGTCACGGCTGAAGAAAATCACCACGCAACCAGCTGACATGATAAAATCATTGATCACACTAATGGCTCTATTTCTGCTGAACCAAACGCACTGGTGCATGTGTGTAAGTACAGAGGAGAGTTGAATTGCGCTCGTTGGCATATCCCCTTAGAGCAAACGGCTAAACACCGGTTTAAATCACAATGATTTCCATATTTGCTGCGGGAGTGAATGTAAATGGCAGTTCCGGGCTGGTACGTTTGAAACGAGACAGCTGCCATGAGCTGAGAAGCTATACTGCTGCATTCAATCGAGAGTAAGTGAGCGGCACAGCATTATGAGTGCATGTGTGCTGAATTGACACAGCGGGCTATAGCTGTGGTGCAGAGGGCATACAGGTTTAAACTGAGACGATTGGTCAACAAGCCACTCGGATAAGAAGCCACCTCACAGCGCCTTCGCTCATTTCCTTTGAGCCTGCCAAAAGAATACCAGACTATTCTGAGCAGCCAGACCTCATCCAGTTCACTTAGAGTTAAATATTAAATTATTTAATGACACAGCATTAAACTTATACATATGCATCAGGAATAAAGACGCCAATTGCTCTGTTGCATATTAACCACTGATTTAAATTTACTCTCGCCAAACGGCTGAATAGAGGCATACTAGGGAAACAGGCTCCGGCGTTAATTTGTCAAGCTTGAAATACAATGAAGTGACTACAATGCATTTATTCAGGCAATTAATCAGTGGCGCTAGGAGTACTGCTACTGTACAATATGCAAAATGCTCAAGGGAGAGCAGACTTGACAGAGGAAAATCGGCTGCGCAAGGTAGACTCTGTGTAGACTGGGACCATAAAGACTGAACAATAGAGCTGCTCTTCCTCATGTACCTCTGTCAATGACAAGGTGACCAGTGAGAGAAGACATGTATTGTTCAGTCCATCTGGGCTTCAGAATCCTGTTGACTCCATATGTGACCCTGGACCACAAAACCAGTCTTAAGTCGCTGGGGTATATTTGTAGCAATAGACAAAAATACATTGTATGGGTCAAAATTATTGATTTTTCTTTTATGCCAAAAATCATTAGGATATTAAGTAAAGATCATGTTCCATGAAGATATTTTGTAAATTTCCTACTGTAAATATATTAAAACTTAATTTTTGATTAGTAATATGCATTGCTAAGAACTTAATTTGGACAACTTTAAAGGGGATTTTCTCAATATTTTGATTTTTTTGCACCCTCAGACTCCAGATATTCAAATAGTTGTATCTCGGCCAAATATTGTCCTATCCTAACAAACCATACAAATCAATTTATCAATGGAAAGCTTATTTATTCAGCTTTCAGAGGATGTATAAATCTCAATTTCGAGGGTTACATATAAGAAACTATATTCACAAGAGGAAAGTGTCAATATTTCCTTCCCATTAAAAGGTCACTACAAAAATTCCAATATAATGTTTACATGATTCAAGACCCTATGGAGGCCTGTTTCCAGCCTAGAATTAAAAAAAAATCAAATAAATTAATTAAAAAGGTAAAACTGAGTTTTATTGTACAATTCTGGTCTTTTTTTATAGACAACACTCAGAATTTTAACATATAAACTCAGAATTCTGAGATGTAAACTCGCAATTCCAAGTTTAGATCTCACAATTCTGTGTTTATATCTCGTAATTCTGACTTTTTTCTCAGAATTTTGAGTTTACTCGTGCACACAATTTACTAATTAATTTCCTCGTTTTAAGTAAATGGTGTGCTCGATTTAATAATGTGTTGACTCGTTTTAGTAAATTGTGTGCACTAAATAATAATTGGTGCTCTCGTTTTAAGCAAATTGTGCAAACAAAATAATTTATTCTGCTTCCTGTCCACATTCTCCATAGTTTACATCTCGCAATTCTGTTTTTCTCTCCCACAGAATAATTGACAGGCGATCTGACCAATCATAATGCTGAATCTGCCATTTTTGTCTGACAAACAAAAAAGAGAGGAGAGTAGATTAATGTCGGTGGACTTGAACTTGAAAAATGGTGTGTACTTACGTCTTTCCACAGTTGAAACAAGATACCTTCTAATGTTCATTCATGTTTTCAACTAGTAAAGAGAAAGAGATGATTGGTTCGCGTGCCTCTTGAACTGAGGAGCTACAGCAATCTGTCACGACACATTAAAGAGCCACAAAACGGCATTTATTGTTTGAATTTCTTAAAAAATGACACAATTTGAAAGCTGAGACTTTGTTTCATACCAAAAGTAACCTGCTCTGTCTTGTGTGTCGGTGCGTTGTCAGTTTCCTCTTTGCTCCGCACTGTATTTTTCACTGCTTCAGAACATAATGTGTGGTATGAGAGTGCCATGGCTTGCTGGACATAGCAACAGTAACTAAGGGTGGGTAGTGGGTCTTTGCGAAGGGTCAATTATTGAAATTTTTACAGTTTTGAAAAATAAAAATTCAGAATTGCAAGGATTGCAAGAAAAATGTCAGAATTGTAGTCACAATTATCTTTTTTATTTTTATCCCATGGCAGAAGCAGTTTCAGGAGACAGTATGTTTAATGTTTATTAAATTAAATAAGCAATGTGCAAAGGTCTAATGTGTCCAGTATAGAACCACAAATAATCAATTCAATTCATATTTATTTGTAAATTAAGCATCGTTTTACTTTTTGAAAATGAAATAGCAAGGCTTTAAACAGCTGAAACAGCTTTAAACGGCTTTAAACAGTTAAAAGGCTTTAAACAGCTGTTTTATTTAATTTATTATTATTTATTAGATTTAGAATTACTTTTTTAGCATTTTTTAGCCTTTCAATACTTATTAATATATAAAGTATTGTAAACAAATAATAAAATTAATGTAGCAGTTGTCAGCCCTAGTATTTCAATTATTTGTATGTGTCTATACTGATTTCAGTGACTTCCTGCAGGCAGCTCACAGGGAGCCTGAGACTAAATCCAGTACAGACTAGTCCATCAGAAGTTTGTCTATCAACAAGCAGGTTTACATTATGAAATCACATCTGAAAACCTGCTTTCCTCATCTCTCTTGTGGATGACAGCCTGACAGAACAACAATGCTACACAGAGGACAAGCATTAGGAGACATCATCTGGACTTGTCAGCCAGTTTGCAAACTCACTATCTCAACATATGAGCATGTGACTTTGCACTGACAGTTTCAACCACTCCTTTATTTCGTTGTGTCTATTACTTCATGACCTCTTTGTTTTTTCTATTATGAAGATTTCTAAGAAAATGTAACTACTCTGAGACATTCACTTTTCATTAAAGTATTTCTGACCTGCCCCACCTTCCAAAGGGGTCTCTTTCAACAAACTCTGCAGATCTGAATCTGTTTTTCATTATTGTGAAGGGACCTGCAGGAAACTGAAGTCATGGTAAATTATGATACCAAACTTCATTCTGGATCAATAGATGTAACATTTATCCCCCCCACACACCCTCCCAAAAAACACCTCGGTTTAATCTAATAATATGATGGGATAGAAAGGTGCATAATAAAGACATTTTTAGTTGGCATCAGCTATTTGAATTTTTTAGTTATTATTACACAATTGCATATACAGTAGAAGACAAAAATTACACTCATTTTGTACAATGACCCATGAAATATAATGTGCCCTGCCCATGTTCATATAATGATTACATACTATACATCTACTATAGTGCTGCCACATTTATCCTGCCATTAAAAAGCTTTTAATGCTTCACAAACCTGTGCTCTTAAACACTAGCGGAGTTGTTGCAGACACATGATGGGTCACTCTGCGGGTTTATTTTTCCCATTGCTGATGCATCATTGCTACAGAAAGCTCTATTCTGTGAGATCAATGAAGGATAAAAGCAGCACTTTCTAGGTCACTTCCTTCTCAGGTCTCAGGACTTCTCGCTCACTGCACCATATTGCCAGAATCATTTATATTATCCCCTCACCTATCTCACCGCTTTTCCTGAAAGCTGTTGTATAAGGGGAGAAGAAAAACTCTGAAAATGAGCTTCTTAATAAACCATATTCAACCAAAACCTCACGAAAAAACTCGAAAGGGGACAACATTTATGCAATACTATATGCAATTTTTACCCCAGATCAAAGTCGTGAATGCTTAAAAACACAAACAACCTACAAGTACTCATAGACCGCAATGGAATTGGGCCTTGGGTCAAGCTAAATTGGGAAGCACTCCTCAAAACATCTCTACAGAGAATTTCTCTTTTCAGAGAAACCTTCAGCAAAGTCAGCCTTAGCAGTGACAAAGGGCATAAAAAGACCAAAATGTAAAAGTACACACAAGACAAGTGAAGGAATTCTATTACGGTGGAAAGGATTGGCTGGTGAGCAATGGCAGGGCTCATCTTTGTGATGCCGGTTCCCTGTGAGCAGGTCAGAACAAAAGGCATCTCAAAAGTTGGGTCTGGTCTGTTTGCTCTTTTCCCCAGGAGGTCAGTCTTTCTGAGGAGACCCCATGATGTGAAAGTTGTTAAACAGCCAGTGTATGGCTCTTTTAAAGGCCTCAAAAGAGTCCACTTTTTCACACTGGAAAAGACTTCAAATAAATGTTTTAAACATCTCAATGTTTGGATAGTTATTTATAGGTTATAAGATGTTCAATGCAATAGGAGAAGGAAAGTAACTTGTCTGCTGCAGCTATTACAGGACAGCGGTTACACTTGGGTAATTATGTTTGAAACTTGTTAAGGGAATAAGGTCTAATTTGGGACATATGCAGGTCTTCATTCAGGTCCATTTGGCTTTTAAACTAGGCTCATTAATAGGATTTGATAGTCCTCGCCTTTATAGAAGTATAACATCTGGAGAGAGTTACAAAATTGTTACAAAAAACTGCCACAAAATCACCTGAAGTCATTCATTTTTAAAATCTTTAAAAATCTAGTTTAAAAATCGCGCCAAGTTGTATGAAATGTACGCTTAGTATTCATGTTGGTTTTATATGGTTTTGTAAATGTAATACAAGAAAAGTTTTAAAGGGGTCATATGATGCTTTTTTAAAGATCATTATTTTGTGTATTTGGTGTAACAGAATATGTTGACAT
>NW_015549582.1:7736-10259 GCF_001515605.1 Sinocyclocheilus anshuiensis
GAAAGGAAAACTTGAAATCGCATCATATGACCCCTTTAATATAAAGGTAAATAATGTCATGAGTTGTAAAGTAAAAATGTATAACATTTTTATAACATGTGAGCGTAAACATCTTAATTATTTCCAAAAATGTTTTAAACACATTTTTCAACATAATTTTTTAAAATAAATAAATTATTAATTATTAAATAATTTGCTACATATTTCATTAAGCAATATTTTACAACCTGGCTTAACACTGCCTTGTTATAAAAAGTAAAAAAATATAAAATAATATTACTATATAAAATATCCATCTGTCCATTCTCTAAACGATTCTCCTATGTTTGTTTCCAGGGATGCTGGAGCAAAATATATAAAACATGAAAATTACTGATATATTAAAATATATTTTAAGACATTTAATTTTTTGTTCTTTTTTCCCCTTCACGTTGGTTGCAAGACATGACTTTGGTTTAGTGGACAAAATGCTAAAAATAAATAAATAAATAAAATAAGACCTTGCTTCATAGTTTTATTTACTCTTTATCCAAGAAATAATAATCTTTTTAATAAGGCTTATTTTCCATCTTTGAGAGCGATCTGCCACCTCATAAAGCACATTGACAACAATTTCCAGTGATTAATCAGAGTGAGAATGAACGGCCCTTAAGACTCGCTAATCCTAATCAGCCTCATCATATTTATTAGTGAACATCATTTTTAATTCCCAATTCAGTATCAGAGACTCAAAAAACATGTTTGTTTGCCAGCATTTAAACATTAAATTTAGCACAAACAGACATCAGGCCATACAAATGAGAGCTGTTAATAGGTTTCAAACCACACAAATCCAAAAATGGAGTCCAGGGAAAGTTTACAGATTTAACAGAGAGCACCAGCCCAGGGAGCACGAACGCCAGTCACGTCAGCATTGTGACGAACTGACAACTTTTAAATTGGCAGAGTCTTTCTCTCTAAGCTTATGAAGCCACTGTAATTGGCATTCACACGTGGTGGCAGCAACACCTGTTAGTCTTATCCTGGGTGTTTGAGCTGTCTGAGCAATTCCAGAAAAAAGAAAGACAGAAAAAGACAGAGAGACTTTTTCACCCACCTGGATCAATGAAAGATCCTCTAAATGTAGCCTGAAGAGATGATTTCTGAAAAAGAAAAGACAAAAAAGATATGAATTTCCACCCAAATCAAAACACAAGTTGCCTCAGAGAGTGGGAAGGCATTGCGGTTATAAATGGAGATTTTTATGGGTTGCAACATTTCAAGTGAATCCATGCGCAATAGCAATTGGCCAATGTTGTGAGAGGAATGTTTTGAGCTTTTTCAGAGATAAACAAGACTATAAATAAAACAGAGGATTGGGAAATAAATTGCCAAATGAATTGCTGAATAAATCACATTAATATGCTCCCAATACACATCCAGGTTTAATACAACCTGGTGTAACAGTTCAAGTTCAGTTTTTCATACGATCTATACCTGGATGAAGTCTAAAAGTGTGTTAGAGCCAAAAACCTCTTATGCAAAGTGTGCAGCCTACTGTCACTTTAATGAGCCAATGCTGGACCTTGCCTAAGGATAAGATGCTTGTTTGGAGCAGCAGAGGCCTGAAAATGCTGCATGCATTTTAATTCTGGGAAACAAAAAACAACTCAAATTGCTTCTCCAAACATCTTGGACCAAGTATGTAATATAGTGTAGCAATATAGTGTTCTGCCAACTCTAATCTCAAATGTAATTTATATGTGGAACTACAAATCGCATATCCGTCCGACATGATTTTACATCCATCTGTGAATGTCGGAAGTACAAACACATTTGCTAAAACAATATGGTATGTAAAAGGAAAGTGGAGCCTGTATTATTGTATAAGCGAGTACATAATAAATCAGGTTGCTGTGATTAAGGTCCACTTACTGAATTGACATGTCTATTGATTGTGTTTCACTGCATTTCCGTTAAAGACTTTTGAGGTTCTCACTATCAATGGTTCCTTTGCACAGACTACTGGACCATTATTTCTGTAATGACCATACAGCTACACTATCAATATCAAGGTATTCTGAACGTATACTGTGCTCGTTCTAGGTTATTAATGACTATTCCATTTGTAGTTGCATTTGAGTGCAGTTCTGTGGGGCGTCAGGCACAATGCGATCTAGCCAAGTGCGACAACAT
This sequence comes from Sinocyclocheilus anshuiensis, assembly GCF_001515605.1. Lineage (NCBI taxonomy): Eukaryota > Metazoa > Chordata > Actinopteri > Cypriniformes > Cyprinidae > Sinocyclocheilus > Sinocyclocheilus anshuiensis. Next base: position 9,912 of record NW_015549582.1, read on the forward strand.
CCTTTGAATCATTATTCTTTGGTTCTGGAAAAATATTCCTATTCAAAAATGAAAGGCCCAAATGTAGCCATAACCAAAGATACCTATAAAATAATATGGAAACTCTTAACTTTAACTCTACAATCTGGTTGGCTGATAGAAAGCATAATGTCAACACAATATTTATAAGAACACAAACATCAAGCAATGTCAAGGTCACTTTTAAAGATAGTTTGCATATTTATGTAGGTCATTTTAATAGCTTGCAACACCAAAAATACTAAAGTGAAATACACCGCTTCGCGTCGTGCCTAACAACGCCCATTAGCCGTTATAAATTCACTGTAAACCACGGCTTCTTGGGGCTTA
>NW_015549582.1:10797-15496 GCF_001515605.1 Sinocyclocheilus anshuiensis
TATTAAAAAAACATCTCTCTCTCTCTATACGCATTAATTTGTATAAAAGGTATAACAAAGGTTTTTTTTTGTTTTTTTTTTACAGTTTTTGTATGTTTCAGTAGAGGCATGATGACTCAATATTTCACATTCTAAGTGCCTGTTCTTTAACAGGTCTGCTCAGTCTGGTGTTGGTAATTGGTAGAATGTTCCTTGAACTGCTGAGTATCTTCATGAGAACCCTGCTGTTCAGTGACCTTGATGAAGCAGCAGCTCAGCTGGAGAACCTTCACACAGTTCATTAGGCCAGACTGTGGGTGCATTTGTGCGGCCTTGGGAGCTGCAAACCCATCTGCTCCAGGGATAACCAGTCGAGGCGAAAGCATCATAGAGTTCCACCAAGACAAGACTTTAGTTTTTCTCTTCACAGCTCAGTTTGAACAACATTGATCCACAGCCCCTGAGTCATCCTATCCACAGAGATTTACAATAACCACAGAAAGATAGCTGACCTGCATAAACAGTGTTGTTTATAGTTATTTTCACCTTCCCAATCGAAACAAATTGATAGAAATGACTGTCATACGGTTCTCAGTAGGGAATGATCCGGTATGTATATTTAAAGCAGATAATCAATATATTAGCCGAAATAAAATTAAGTAAAAATAAATAAATAAATAAAAATACACCCTGATATGATAACCAATTTTTAATGTATTTCTGAGGCAGATAACAATATATTAGCCAATAAATAAATAAATACATTTTTTAAAAATTAAAATCAGTTTTATACAGTGTAAAACGTTTTAGTTTTAAAACAGGCAGAATGGCAGTGTTTCTTATGACAATGACATTATTCTTAACCCATAATTATTTAACAAATACAGACCTGCTAAATAATTTCAATAAAGAAATTTTAATTCTGAATTTTCAAAACTTCTTAAATAAAAATTAAATGAAACACACACTGTACATACATATAATTTTATTTGTATTTTTTAGCCAACAGGAAATAATGTGTACCATGATCGTGTGGCTATAATTTATCAGCTTAAATACATTGGGCTATTTTACTTAATAATAATAATATTAAACAAATATTAAATCAAATTTGTCGGCTGACATTGATATGACTGCTGATTTATTGTGCTTCACTAGTTCCCAACCTCAATCTAAAGAGCATTACTGGATTAATTTAGCTCCAGTTGTTTAAGAGGTTTGCTGTCTCCAAAACCCAAACCCGAAAGTACAACACATTTATTGACAGAACGAATCATTAGCTGGATCTGAGTGACTGAGCTTTCTCATTATAGGAAAACAATCAGAACACAATGTCTGGAAAAAAACTCAACAAGTGTTTCCTACTGTATAACAGGTCAAAAGAGTCTTTTCGATTGAGCCATTACCACAGATATGCACTTCTTTGTAACACCAGCAAGACATTTTTGATGTTTGGAGAGAACAAAGAATCCCAACCGCAGTTCATCCAGCTCTTTAGCCAAGTCAGACTTGATAATGATGTGTTGCACTTTAGAGCAGGCTCTGAGAGCTAACTAACACTTTCCATCTCGTTACTTTCAAGTAAAAAAACAAAACAATCTGCTCATGATACAGTGAATCACTAGTGAAGTGAATGGCAATCCCTGCTTCTCTGAGAAAAAGTAATTATTCTACCGCTCCCGGCCCTGTGGGTGAATGAACTGTTACAGTGCCTCATATCAAACCATTTCTGCGGTTGTCACAAAATAATTGCTTGGAGACCATCCAGGCTGCTGACAGATCAGGTATACGAGATTCATTTGGCTAAAGATGTATGGCAGGACAGTGCGAAAGTCTATGTGGAAATCATCACACTCATTAATTAGAGCTGGACACAGGAAATCCTATACTATTCTCACATTCATGGTGCGATTTTATCAAAGTATCTGTCGGTGAGGAGGGTCTATGCTGTACAAAAGTCCTACAGTTTCACTGTGTGGTTTTATGAGGACTCGGATTATGTGTCACTATTGGGCTAATCATGGGAAACTTGGCAATTGTGACATTTTCGCAGTGGGTGTCAATTTGGTGTTGCTGAAAATATAGTAATATATAAATGTAAGGCTTAGCAGACACACTGACAGAGCCTCTGACAATGACACATTCATTAGTATACTGAGAACCATGGACTGAGTCCTAATTAAATTTCATGCAGTGATGGAAGAAGTGATCATTACCTTGCGCCCACGATTAGTTCGTTCTGGCCGGGGTCAAAGGTCAGCTGTGAATAATCAACGGTGCCCTCAGATCTGAATCGGTGGATCCAAGGCTCGATTTCTGCAGAACAAGAGAGGGCACATGTTAGCAAACATCACAGCTGATACATACACAAAACTGTCTTTTTTTATATTCCCCATTAGTTTGAGTGCACCGGAGTGCATTTGTGTTTGATTCTGTGTGGGTGTATGGTATGCATATCAAATGTTCTCACTGTGGCGCCTTTCATATTAACCTCTGGCCTTGACATCAAAGACTCAATCTTGGCTTGTTTAGCATCTTTTTGCCTACCTACCTCTATGTAATGGGATAGCTGCTGGGTTAGCTGTTCCAGTAATGCTATCATTTGTTAAGTCATGATACTGGTCTTGCTTTCGCTACTGGTCATTACTGCTCAAGCTCTGGGATACAGGTTTCACATTAACACATGAGATGAATGGACTATATGTATCTTGTAACTCTGTAAAGATCACTAATAATCATGCATACATAAAAAAATATAATTAAATATATAAATAAAAAAACATAAATAATAACATGTAGAAACAATACACAATAATACATATACAAATACATATATAAAAATAAAAATTATATAAATACATTATATTGAATAGACAGACAGACAGACCGATAGATTTATAGATAGATAGATTTATAGATAGACAGACAGAAAGATAGACAGACAGATAGATAGATAGACACTTTCTTGTCCTTTGTACTTTGCAAGCAATAATGAATACAGAATCATTTACAAACCTAGTAAATGTATTATATATAATCTACAACATTTCCTCAATAAAGTTCTTTTATTTCAATAATCAGTTTGACAGCGCTGCTGAACAACAAAGCTTCCTCTAACTATAGGGTTGTTTTTCTTCTGAAGAAGCGCATCTCGAGCATACAAAAGGAAGCCAGAATTCCCTAAAGATCCACAGCATCAGTTACCACAATGTTCCTCCATAAATCTTGCATGTCTCTATGGGATAGCCCTAACTTCAGCGAGAGTGGAACTTGTAAGTGAATGTGGAGACACTCAATGTGGTTATCCAGTGTTTCTGAGAAGCAGTTTCATCCAGTGACAATATATATATAAATTCTTTTAGGGCTCCTAACCCCCTAAAGTCTACTCATGTCAGCTAATGGTGGGCATTTATATTCTGTTTATCTTTGCATTCTTTTCAGGATATACTGAACACTCGGTTATATGTTAAAGGTGTTTCATTTCATGACAAAAAAAAAAATCTTCTTACAAAAACATTTCATTCTAGAGTCAAATGTGTGAAAGAGCCACTTTGGTAATGAATGCAGTATAAAAATAGCATGAAGATGTAAAACAACACGGGCACTTTCCAAAAATCAACCTCAGCATGGACGCAGTTTAAAGCCTTCAAGGTCACAGCTGTCAAAACTGGAGGAACTCTTGCCTTAGTTGTTGCTCTTGCCTAACTTGTTACCTTTCATGGGAACTTCGAACTGCGTCCTCTAGGGGGCGCTATGGGGAACGCCTCGTCGTGACCCGTGTCTGAAGCATACATTGAAAAAACACCAACTCGTTGGCCGGCGACAGCCATGACGTCACTACCGGTGCGACTAAAGTATAAATAGGCGCCGGGAGCATCACATCATTCTCTTCTTCGTCTTCATTGACTGTTTTGTTTGAAGCGTGCATTTCCAAGGAAAAAGTAAGAGCTATCTCTATTTATTATGGCGAGCACTAGCAGAGCATTTAGAAGGTGTGTGCATCCGTGTCATCGCTATTTGACATCAGATGACACACACGATCTATGTGTTGTTTGTTTGGGCAGAGAGCACGCACGCGATGCCTCCGAAGGGGCAATCGGCGTGCACTGCGAGCGTTTTTTCCAAGGGGAAAAACTCCGCTCTCGTTTGTCTCTCTTTTCGAGGAACTGTCAAGGACTGTTTCGTTTAACAGACATTAATATGTTTGCTCTTTGCAAAGATTCTTTAAGTACAGGAAGGAACATCTGACAAACCGCAGCTGTGTACATGCTGAGGTCTTTAGATGCAGAGTTGCTTTTAAACAAGATTTCTAACCAAAATTACACAGGGAGGAGTCCAACACAAACTTGTAACTACTGTAAAATGAGACAAAACCACTTTACATAGAGTGTGTATTGTTACCAAAAAGTCATATGATGCGATTTCAAGTTTTCCTTTCTCTTTGGAATGTTATGTTGATGCAGCCATGCACCAAAAAAGTGTCAATTCCGACTTTGCTATGACGATCTGGTGCTTCTGAATCAGCGACTGTAAGTATGTTTTGTTATTAGTTTAAGTATTTGCTATTGACTGTTCAAATGCAGAGTGTTGCACAGCGCAGAGTAACGTGTCGTGTGTGAGGGGAACAGGGTCACATCACAGAAGAGTGAACTGCCTGTCAGAAATCATAGCACGTCAGCTGTCTTAACCGCGGCTTGTGTACTGCATCATCACTGTGTCT
>NW_015549582.1:15575-17037 GCF_001515605.1 Sinocyclocheilus anshuiensis
GTTTGAGAGAGGCGGGGCATAGAGGACCTACAATAATGTACAGTATTTGAAAAATAATGTGTTTTTTGAATATTAAAGCATGTCAACACATTCTGTTATACCAAATACACAAAATAATGATCTTTAAAATAACATCATATGACCCATTATCTTTAAATAATGAAGAAAAAAACTTCCATAATTAATATTTATCCATTTTCAAGAAAATACTATTTCAGATTTTCTGATACAAAATTTCATGTTTAATTAAGCATGTTATTTGCTGTTTATTTGTAATTGTTTGTGAAATCTATTGGCAAATTATGAGTGAAAATTGTTTCTACAACATCAGTGTAATTAATCCATTATGTATCAAAATGTAAAACAATAATATTTTTAAAGCATTTATTAATCTAGGTTAATGTTAATTTATAAATACAATTTGGTTAATTGTTCATTCATGTAAATTTATACAACTCGAAATGTTAAATAAATGTTTAATGTAATAGAACATGTAGAGAATAACATTAAAGGGGTAATATGATGCGATTTCAAGTTTTCCTTTCTCTTTGGAGTGTTACAAGCTGATTGTGCATAGATAAGATCCCTGAACTTGCAAAGACTAAAGTCTCAAAACCAAAGAGATATTCTTTATCAAAGTTAAGACTCTGCCACGCCCCCTAAAACGACTCGTTCTAACACGCCCCCACATATCTACGTCACTATGTGGAAATATTTGCATAACGCCGCCCATATGTTCACGCAAAGAAAGAAGGCGTGGTTTCAGTAACCGCAGTTAGTGTTGAAGCAGCCATGTCAGGGAGACGCTGTGCTGATCTTTAAAAAAGCATCATATGACCCCTTTAAGGAAGATGAATAAATGTAGTAAAAAATTGTTCATTATGAGTTCATGTTAGCTATTGTATTAACTAATGCTAATGTATAAAACCTCATGGTAAAGTGTTCCCAAACCTAATTTAATATCAACAACACAAACACTCATACACAATGAAAAATAAGATATTTTCGAATATAACGCCAAACATGTTGTCACGGGTGCACTGCTGAGCAGAATCAGGAGCAAGGAACGGAGAGAGACGAGGAGTACATCAATCCAACTGGGTTTTAATTTACACAAAGGAACACGGAACACTCACGCAATACATGGAGACATGACATGAACAATACCGGACGCTGGAGCACACACAGGGAACACTATTTATACACACAGGAGGAGGGGATGACGAGACACACCTGGGAGCAATGAAACAATCAAGGGAAACACCTGGGACAAATTAAACATGGGAAAGGAAGGCACATGAGGAAAACAACCACAAAACACGGAACAGAGTCTGACATAATGCCCCCCTCCGGCAGGCATGTCCTCACGCCATATAACATCCAATGGGGAGGGGGGGTTGGGCACTCTGGAGGTCCCTCAGGACAGACACAGGACAGTGGGCCTCCAGAGCGGTACCCGTTC
>NW_015549582.1:19094-19497 GCF_001515605.1 Sinocyclocheilus anshuiensis
GAACACCTGGGGAGCAAGACACAGACAAAACATGGAACAGAGTCTGACATAACGCCCCCCTCCGGAAGGCGTGACCTCACGCCATATAACATCCAATGGGGAGGGGGGTTGGGCACTCTGGAGGTCCCTCAGGACAGATACGGGACAGTGGGCCTCCAGAGCGGTACCCGTTCCGGGTGCCATGGCGGAGCAGGGGACTCGGGAGGCCAAGGCGGAGCAGGGGACTTGGGAGGCCAAGGCCAAGGCGGAGCCAGGAACTCGGGAGGCCATGGCGGAGCAGGGGAATCGGGAGGCCAAGGCGGATCTGGGGACTCGGGAGGCCATGGCGGATCTGGGGGCTCGGGAGGCCATGGCGGATCTGGGGACTCCGGAGGCCATGGCGGAGCAGGGGACTCGGGAGGCC
>NW_015549582.1:19601-23822 GCF_001515605.1 Sinocyclocheilus anshuiensis
TACTCGTAGAAGGGGAGATCGAGGCGAGCTAGGGCGGCGACGCGAGCGGCAATTTCCATCGCCGCGGGGGGGACCAGGAAACAAAAAACTTTAAGAAAACGGGAAAAAGAAAAACGAGGAGAAGGGGCGCTGCTTACTTTCAGTATCGGTCCGGTATTCTGTCACGGGTGCACTGCTGAGCAGAATCAGGAGCACGGAACGGAGAGAGACGAGGAGTACATCAATCCAACTGGGTTTTAATTTACACAAAGGAACACGGAACACTCACGCAATACATGGAGACATGACATGAACATGACCTGAACAATACCGGACCCTGGAGCACACACAGGGAACACTATTTATACACACAGGAGGAGGGGATGACGAGACACACCTGGGAGCAATGAAACAATCAAGGGAAACACCTGGGACAAATTAAACATGGGAAAAGAAGGCACATGAGGAAAACAACCACAAAACACGGAACAGAGTCTGACACATGTCTAGTGTTGGGTTTGTTTTTCTACCAAGCCATGCAATGCAGCAGAGCTCTGACAAGCCCATACAGACAACACTCCTACGATCATAGGATATGTACTGTACCTGTGGGGAACCATCTGCTTCTTAAACCTGTCATTGACAACAAAAGAAAAGCCTTCTTTTCCCATAAAGAAAAAAAAATCTCTCTGAAATCTAAACAAAATGTGAACGCGACTCACTATGAGTGTGCAACATCTGTCCAGAGCATTATTGCACAAACCTGCACTCATGAGCAGAGCACAGCAGCTCCATGGCACAGATATTAATATTTCTTTACAGCCAACCAGTGAGTCTTTATACAGAGATCTAACATTGGAGCTCTGCTGGAGTTCTGGCATGGCTGAGGGGACATATATTTGTCTTCTTTATAGTCTGCACAGAGGAAAGCTGACTGTCTGTGATGTCCTTCCCACTTTTTGCTCCCTAACGGACAAGAATTACGAGGTCCACGGAGAAACGTGTCCCCACAGCACTCTGGAGAAGAGAGCAGAGATGTTCCATTTAGACAAAACAGTCTCTTGCTCCTAGTGTCTCTCTTTTGGTCTGGATTGAGACGCGTTTTATTGACTTTTTCAAAGAGGCTGCTATAGAACATTCTCCACTTTAAATGCAGACTGCAGGCTTGATTCAAAAAGGCAAATTTAAGGAGAGAGCAAAATGTTTCTCTCAGCCTTCAATTCACTCTAAATTGGCTTACTGGGTGGCCTGACAAAGTCTGAAAGGTTTAGAAAAAAAAAAAAAAAAAAACGCCCCATCAATCACTCTTCTCTATATAGCCTTCGTCAAGATAAGCAGCAATGCCTATGTGATTGACTATAATTACAGGGGAAACTATTTCACAAAGCATGAGATTTCAGAGAAACAGAAGGTATTTATTAAGCCAGCGTGCAAGTGGCATTCATTTGAAGAGCTTCAGTAATCGATACCCTTTTTATCTGTATGCTGAATTCTGGTTTGCTAAGGTGATATTGAGACAAGATTTGATAATTGGAAATTTATCTAATTTATTCAAATATTATTACTTGCCTATAAGGCCCTTAATGGATTAGCTCCTGCGTACCTAACTAGTCTTCTACCACGCTACAATCCATCACGCTCCCTAAGGTCGCAAAACTCTGGACTTTTGGTAGTACCTAGGATAGCAAAGTCCACTAAAGGAGGTAGAGCTTTTTCGCATTTGGCTCCCAAACTCAGGAATAGCCTTCCTGATAATGTTCAGGGTTCAGACACACTCTCTCTGTTTAAATCTAGATTAAAGACACATCTCTTTGGCCAAGAATTCAAATAATGCATATCATAATCTTGTACTGCAGTTATATCTGATCAAATGCACATTTTTATTCTTTAGTTTGGGTTAAACAAATAAATTTGGCTTGGTAGGAACAGCAGCTACGCTAATTATGTCTCTATTTGTTTCTCTGTTTTTGAAACAGAGATTGACTTTGATTGACATCCCGTGGTAACTAGGATTTACACAAGCTGCAGTCTGGATCCAGAACACCTGAGAAGAGATGATGCCAACCCCTCAGAGGACCTCAGATGATGCCAACCCTGAAACAACATACAGAACTACCACATTTTGCTATAAGTTTGATTGCATCATATAATAATTGCTGTTAATAGTGTTCATCGTCTGTTTGATTACGTCTTTAATTGATTTTTCCGTACATTTCTGCCATATGTACATTGACTGACAGTCACCACTGATAAGCTACCACTAAATATTGTAGAAACTTAATTTGATGTAAAGTTGCTTTGCAATGATTTGTATCGTGAAAAGCGCTGTACAAATAAACTTGAATTGAATTCAATTCAATTCAAGTAGCAGACACTTTTATCCAAAGCAACTTACAAATGGAGAACACTGCAAGCAATTTATCATAAGAGAGAACAACATTTGCAGTACACAGTGCCAAGTTTCAAATGATGAAGGATTAGTATAAGCTACCTGCAGATCAGAAATGAAATCAAAAAGAGGACAAAGTGTTTTAGTTTTTGAATTTTCACAGAATAAATAATTATAATTTTTTAGAGTTATTTTGCAGCTGTAACTAAATACAATGTATTTACCACTACATACAAGAGCTTGTTCAGAAACCACAGCATAATCTGAACTCCAGATGAGAACTGGGGCCATAAAGGGCATACAGAGTTCAAGGCTTATTTTAGAAATTTTAGTGGAGCAGTTCAACAAATACATAAGAGAAAACCAGCAAAAAGCCAGTGCCCACAGATCCCAGTGCTCTTTGAATAATTGTTTTTACTGAAAAAGGGGTTTTGTTTGTGAAAGCTGGCGTGCAGGTATTTGGTTTTGCAGCAGGGCAGCTGCTAAATGTGTAGACTGGGGCTCATTCAATGATCTGAAAGCTTTGATTTAAAAGCTCAGTCAAACAGGGAGAACTGAGAATATTTGAGCAACCATACGAATTGCATTTTTAAAACCGTGCCAATGGACCATTATTGGAAATAAAAGTGTGTGTGTGAGAGACAGACCTCCCTGTTGCCGCTGGGCATAAACGTCATTACCATGGCATTCACTGTGCATATTTAATGAATGGGGTGCTAATTAAAAGGTTTGTGTTCCAGCGTTTGTGTGTGTAAGACGGGTGTTAGACACTGAAATTCACACTCATTCTGTAACACAGATGGTGAACTGCCATACAGACACATCTTAAAAATCAATGGGTTAATTAGCGACTAGTCTATGTTACTACTCACTAGGTCATGCTTATAGACGGCTTCGTTCTCCAAGAGTTCACTTACAGTCAGAGCTGATCACTAAGCTAAAACATTGACCTTGCCTTTCCACTCCATTAGCCCCAATAGACCCCCTTTGGCTTTGACATTCAGCTCTTCAATTGCTTACTGAAATCCGCCTACTGAATTTACATTGATTATAATACATGTTCTCCAGGCAAGGGAGTCCTGTAATTTAAGCTGGGGGAAGGTGACTGAGTTTGTCATTATTATTAGGTCTCACATGATTTAGCCCATTAAAAAAAGTATTTAGTGCTATAGTCAGTCAGAAAGCATGTGTCAAGGACTATTTAAAAACACATGACTGCAAGCATTAAAAAAAATCGTAAATAGCATGAAAAGGAAAAAGATATATACAGTATATATATATATATATATATATATATATATATAAATTAATATTTTCCTAAGAAAATTACCAAACTTACTCAGCAACATCAGCAGATCTCCATTGACATAGTAATCCATGAGCAGACCATGCAGAACAGAAGAGGAGATAATGAACAGACAGCACTGTACATCTGACAAACACCAGATCACTGATTCATGAGCACTGGAACACAACAGACTACACAACTGAATCATTCTGAATGAATCTTTTCAACACATTTCACCTGTTTTGTGTTCATCTGCTTCTCCCATTTGCTCTTTTTACATTGACTATCATTTTAAATTAAATTAAATTAAATTAAATTAATGCATTTAGTAGACGCTTTTATCCAAAGCAACTTATAGTGCATTCAGGCTATACATTTTTTATCAGTATTTGTGTTCCCTGGGAATTGAACCCACAACCTTTGTGCTGCTAATGCAATGCTCTACCACTGAGCCACAGGAACATATATATATTCATTTATTTATTTTATATATATTAAATGATGTGGGAAATATATATAGTAAAAATGTGTGTGTGTGTATATATATATATATATATATATATAT
>NW_015549582.1:24118-25687 GCF_001515605.1 Sinocyclocheilus anshuiensis
CACTTTATTATCCCCAGTCCACTCCAATCCTCTGTTTTACCCTTCCATCTTGGACAGTGCTTATGCCTTGTGGAGAGACCTTGGATTGGTTTCTATTGGTGACCTTTACATTATATCCCCAAAGGCCATTTTTTCAGATATTTACAAACTCAAGATTTTGTGCGTAAGAAAATGGTCAACTTTCCAAATGCACCTCTCCCTTTGGATTTGGACACCATACTGGGCGTGGATTCCTGTGCTAAACAGTCAATTTCTAAATTATTTAATATAATTGTTAATTTGCAATTTTTTTCTAATAGCCTATGCATCGTCTGGTCCCAAGACATTGGTACTGACATTAACGAGGAGACATGGAAAGCAGTCTTGAACAGGGTTAACTCCTCCTCTCTCTGCGCACGTCACAGGCTCTTACAGTGCAAGGTGGTACATAGAGCCCACTGGTTTAAGAGCAGGCTGGCTCGCATTGTTTGATTGTGTGACAGGTGTCATTCTGGTTCAGATACTCTAATCCATATGTTCTGGTCTTGCCCTGCCCTGTCTTCTTTTTGGAGTCTAATTTTTGTCTCATTGTCAGCCATTACCTCTGTTGATATTCCACCTTGTCCAATTACTGGTTTATTTGGGGTTCTCCCACCTGGCCATTTTTTAACTGCTTTTACTGTATGAAGGATTGCACTGGATTTTTTTGTTTTTTTTGGAAAAAACGTCAGTGTATTTGTTTACTGCTACATATTTAAGTGTGTTTTTGTTGTGTTTTTTCCTTGTTTTTGTATCTTTTTGTAACGTATTTTAAAATGTATAAATAAAACATTTAAAAAAAGATTCTAGACATGCAATAAAGTTAATTTGATATAATCAGTGTTGGGCAGTAACGCATTACTTAGTAACGCGTTACTGTAATTTGATTACTTTTTTAGTAACGGAGTAATTTAATGCGTTATAATTTTCAAAAGAGTAATTAGAGTATAGTTACAAACCGAAGTTTCTATACGTTACTGCCGCGTTACACTGCTGACAGAATGCAGTGTTTTATAATCTAGAGATCTAAAAAGGATGTAGCACACGCACTGTCGAGTCAAGTGCCAGTGGATTAGAGACCTGCTCCCGCGAGACCCGACGCAACAGAGTGCGACGCGGGACAAGATGGGCGAGTGCTGGTGTGGGCGGGTAGACACTCGTGTGTGTGCGGGATGCGGGAGAATAAAATGATTCACGGGACTCCCGCAAAATAGAAATATCTAAACATAAAATATCTAAAACAAATAAATTGTTATTCATCTATTGCACAAAAGCAACATGAACTAATATAAAATATAAACGATAAACAGGTGCAAGCGTATGCAGAGTTTCTATTTAGGCTATAACATGTGTTCGCTGCGTTGAGCAATTCAGTGCTGAAATCTGCGTGCTCACGAATCCTCTCATTATAACACACGAATTGTAGACATTGTGAAAGATTCATTGTGCATATATTGTGTTATAACAGACATTTGTGAGATTGCGATGAATTGAGATGTCTTTTAGAGATTATAAATGCAGCGCTCTTTGCTGGCATTCTGCCATGCCAAA
>NW_015549582.1:26154-31361 GCF_001515605.1 Sinocyclocheilus anshuiensis
AACAGGTGCAAGCGTATGCAGAGTTTCTATTTAGGCTATAACATGTGTTCGCTGCGTTGAGCAATTCAGTGCTGAAATCTGCGTGCTCACGAATCCTCTCATTATAACACACGAATTGTAGACATTGTGAAAGATTCATTGTGCATATATTGTGTTATAACAGACATTTGTGAGATTGCGATGAATTGAGATGTCTTTTAGAGATTATAAATGCAGTGCTCTTTGCTGGCATTCTGCCATGACAAACCATGCACACAGCAGCCGCTTGCTTTAGTTAAAAATAGCAGTGTTCTGTGAATGTTGATGCTTTAATAACAAATATTTATCGGGAGCATGTATGCTGGAATTTCATACATTTTAATGGAGACGTAAGTAACGTAACTAGTAATGTAACTAATTACTAATTACGTAATCAGTAATCAGTAATTGGATTACATTTTCAGAGTAACTTGCCCAACGCTGTATATAATATATATAAAATATAAATTATAATTTATATTTTTCCTTTTATTTTATATTTATATTGCTTGACATGTTTTTAAGATGACTAAGCATCAGCAATACGGTTAATACGGTGTTAACACCTCACATGTTCCTATTTATTTTTATTTTATTTATCCTGTATTTTACCAGGAATTATCCCATTGAGATATACAGTAAATCTCTTCTACCAGGGAGATAAAACCAAAAATATAATAAAGAACAAAATCTTATCCAGCATCATATGAAAAAAAATTCCGTAAAATTTCCGGGTCCCGATCAGACTTATCAAGATTTATCAGATTTATCAAGATCAGATTTATCAAAACCCAAAAGCAAATAACATAAGGTGCTATTATACACTCACTGTGTGCTGTAGTATTACTGAAAAATCTTAACCTTGTTTGGCAGATTCATCTTTTCTGAATTATTAAAATATTGGTGTCTGGGACGCCATGAGACTGTTGTGTACACTGTGAGTTTTTAAAGGCTTCGCTTAAAGGTGTGCTATGAATGAACAGTGCTCATAAACAGCTGTTGAGAGTATTCTACTACACTTGAAATGGAGCAATTGCTTGGACCCGAAAACAGTATTGGATACGTTATAAATTAACAAGTGGGTAGTAACAGTGGTGCTTATCTCATCAAGCACCATTATTTAACATGCCAAATGAAGTCCAGAGCTCTCCTGTAACGTGCTGTCATGCTGTGGTGTGTGGGATAGAAATGTTGACCTGTGTGAGAGATGAGTGGGTGTTCAGCTCTATGACAGGGGGACTCCGGGGCCCGTGTGGCCCCCCGGCAGGATACTCCTCTGGGCAACAGCAGCAGCAGGCTGTGCAGCAGGACGAGGCAGTGGGCCAGGGGCGTTCGCTCCACGGGGGGAGCCATGGGGGTCCACGGGACTCTGCTCAGTACTGCTGGGGCAGGAGCATAGGGCGCTGGGCATCTGCCTCGGAAATTGCTGATCTGAAGGGCCTGTTGATGGGTCTGGAGACTCATGTCTGTAGCGCGTGGAAATGGGGTTTTACATCCCCTTGTCTTGTTGAAATCACACACAGTTTCCTATCAGTAAATGCTGGACAGCGTGGAGCCATTGCTTTCTACTGTTTTTCAGATTTTCTCTTACGATCAATTCCCATTATGATTTGATATTCAATTACAGTATTATCAAGCACACACACACATAAACAGCATATCGAATGGCAAAATACCATAAATAAGGAATTAGATTTAGACATATTTCTTTCTTTGAGTGAATGGTAATTTTTTACAGTCTAAACACTTGCACAACATTAAACTTGTCATTTCTTTTTAACGTTGCTGATGTGAAAAATTATTTTTCATTGCATAACATTTTGTATTGTAGCCCAATGCAGTGTTTAAATAATGTCCCACCCCCTCATACAGGCAGACACAAAAAGAGCAAAGAAAAGATAAGAATCACATTAGCGTGGATGACTAACTCAGCGGTTGATTGTGAAAAGTGCAAACATCCATTAGAGGTTTTTTAACCCCTTATCATTCCTGTAAAATTTGACTAAAACATGCAGTGGAATGCTAACAGGTTAAGTGAGCTCATTTGCTTGAAAGTCTCAAATCAATTACAGATACAATACATGTCCTGGCACACTGAGTTGTGGTGCTCATATGGAAACAGCGAGTTCAAATATGGCTCGCAACATTGTCTGATTCCATATCCATAAATTCCTGCTCTTTCTCCACTTTACTTGAAATAAAATGTGGAAAAATGGTACCTACAAACTTAACCAATTACCACCGGGACAACATAATGTCTGGTTGTTAGCAAGGGTGTCATAAACAGACAGGACACAAGCACTGGATTTCCTTTAATCATAGCTGCACATGACAACATGACATATTCCTGCTGTGGTCCAGTGTCTGCACGCAGGAAATAACAATGTATGTTGACAGTGATGAAACATTTCAGCAGTACTACTGGTTACGTTCTCTCTCACACATACGCACTGCGGTTTGAGTGGCTTCCTGCACAATCTGTCCTCTTCTAACACAAGAGAAGTAATGGGAGAGCACCGTGGTCAATATGATCTAATTATTCCTACGAAAACACCGGATCCTCTGCATATTAAAGCCCCTCACATTCAGAGCTGAATCACAGGAATATCTTCAGCAATAAAACAAAATTATTATTTCTTGAACCGAATGTAGGGGAAGAATAAAAGAGACAGTTCACCCAAATAATGAAAACTCTATCCACATTTACTTACCCTCACATCATTCTTTCCGGAGCACAGAAGATATATTTTTAAACAATGTACTGGTTTAAGGACTGGAGCTTTTAAACTTCACAAAGGATACAGAAGCACCATAAAAGTAATGTAAAAGTGGTCCATATGACTCTTGCACTGTATTCCAATTTTTCTGAACGCCATATAATAGCTTTGATATTATAACAGATGAAAATCTTCTTCTCCATTGTTAACTGTAGCAAACCAGATCGAGTCAGTGAGTGCATTCGTAAATTAATAATTTTTGAGAAATGGATCAACAGATTAATTGATAATATCATGGTTGGTTTTGAGTTTTGGTTTATGTTTATGTTTCAGTGGATTTTTATAACAGATAAGATCTGATTTAGAAGAATGATTTGTTCACGACATCACTATGTTATGGTTTCAAAATACATACACTCAGGGCAGGACTTGGGCCCCTGGGCTTGAGGTTATGTTTGGGCCCTATACCTACACTACAAATGCCCTCAAATAGAACATCATTATGGAGTAACACAAAATACACAAACATGTGCTTTGAGGTTCATAAATGGTAGGCTACAATTAATTTGCAAAATGTCTAGGCTATAGTCAAAGTTTAAATGTAATATTAAATATTCATTATAATATAATAAACAGGATGTGTTCTCTCAGTCGAGAGATCAAAACCCTGAAATAACTTTGAGCAATAAAATAATAATAATAATAAATAAAAAGCCAGAGATGTTGGCTTATTAGTATTATAAAAGTTATTGTCATATCTGTGTCCTCTTATTGTAGGTTCTTATTTAATCAATAAATTCAATCAGGCTGGCTATTAACAATCAAATGAAATCACTATCAACAAAATTCATAGATGGATTGTGCATAAATGTTAAGTTTAAATATAACATTTTAATGTAGAAATATTAAATGATTGCAAAAATGAAATAATCTACTTTTTTAAATATGAAACTACAACCGCCAGTAGGTGGCAGCAAGTGAGTTGAATCAACCGATTTGTTTAAAAAGCTGATTCATTTAACTTTGCAAAGGACTGATTGAATCATTTACTGGTCCGTGTAATGCTGAGGAACAAAACACTGTTGTTCGGAGACGCAGCTATTTTCTTTCTGATGGAGCAAAACTGAATTTTGTGTCTGAAAGTTACTCTGTAAGTTGTTGTTTATTGTACATTTGCGATCGTGCAGATATTCTAAAAAAAAACAAAAAACAGGACTCTTGTTTGTGTGATAGGCTAAGTCCTATATCATAGGCATAGCTATGATATAAAAACAGAAACTCATTAAATTGCTATTTTTTATTTAAAACCATTTTGATGAAATTTTTTCCCCACTATGTGTAATGGCAGTAAGACGAAAGAGAGCGCTCAAAACTCATCAGATGATCGCATAATTTAGTGGAACATTAATATAGTAATATAGAATCATCCTCTGTAAAGAAATGAGGTGTGAACATTTGAGAATTTATCATTATCTTTTAAATGTGCACTCTTTGGGGCTAAAGCTTAATGGAGCTGTTTAAAGTAGCCATGTGTGACCATGGACCACAAAACCAGTCATAAGGGTCAATTTTTGGAAATTGAGATTTATACATCATCTAAAAGCTGAATGAATAAGCTTTCCATTGATGTATGGTTTGTTATGATAGAACAATATTTGGCCGAGATACAACTATTTGAAAATCTGGAATCTGAGGGTGCAAAAAAAATCTAAATATTGATTAGATTAGATTTTGTGCATACAGTGGAAAATGGCATACTTAAACAAATAATTTTAATTAATGAATGCTATATTTTAGTCCTAGTCATGGTCTCTTTCAAAATACATTTTGTGCACTTTTTGGTGAATTAAAAGCAAGCAGTAATGTAACTGTAACTGTAACTTTTTCACTCATTGTTTAGAAATTATCCTTTCAGAGCACACAAATGGCAAAACTATGCGTGTGCCATGCATAGCTAATTAATTCAACGTTGTCAAATCTTATGATTTTTCGTTGATGTTAATTTTATTTTAATCAGTTCGATTATCGATCAGTACTAAAATTGTAATTTTCAGTATTTGCTTAAAGGGGTCATATTATGGGATTTCAATTTTTCCTTTCTCTTTGGAGTATTACAAGCTCTTGGTGCATAAAGAAGATCTGTAAAGTTGCAAAGACTAAAGTCTCAAATCCAAAGAGATATTCTTTATAAAAGTTAAGAGTCAACCACGCCTACCTAAAATGGATCGTTCTAACATCGGTCTACGTCACGATGTGGGAAGATTTGCATAATGCCGCCCAAATGTTCACGCAAAGAAAGAAGGCGTAACTTTTATTCTTGCTGTAGTATTGTTGTTGCCGCCACCGCCATGTCGTGAAGGCGCTGTGTGTTTCGTTGTGAAAGCAAAACTACTTTGCTTGGCCTTCCAAAAGAGGACAATATCCGCTTCGTCATGCCTGGAGCTGATCCATGCTGGTCGCTGAGGGAATACA
>NW_015549582.1:31375-32355 GCF_001515605.1 Sinocyclocheilus anshuiensis
CGCGTTTCAAAAAGGCGGGGCATAGAGGAGAAACAATAATGTACAGTATGTGGAAAATAATGTGTTTTTTTGAACTTTAAACCGCATAAACACATTTCATTACACCAAATACACAAAATAATGTTCTTTTTAGCAACATCATATGACCCCTTTAATATATGGGTGTAGGAGCGCACAATGGTCACAAGAGGGCGCTCTTCTGATAAAAAAACTTTTATGCGGTGCCCCCCCAGTCATGTCGCCTATGCCACGGGCCAGCCCTGCATATAACGAACAAATCAAAGAAACGTAAACGGGCAAAGGTGGGGCCCATGGGCTGCAGCCCACTCAAGCCCAATGGTAAGTCCGGCCATGCATACACTATTGTTCAAAAATTTGGTATCAGTAAGATTTTATTTTTAAAGAATTAATACTTTTATCCAGCAATGATCGATTAGATTGAAATTAAAAGTGGAATTTATGATGTTACACAATATTTTGATTTAAAAAAGACTATTTCTTTAAATATTTATATTTATCAAAGAATTCTGAAAAAAATCATGGTTTCTGCAATCTGCAAACACAGCACAACTGTTTTCAACATTGATAATAATAATATGACAATATAATGATTTTTGAACAGTGAACAGTAATAATAGAATGATTTCTAAAGAATCAAGTGACACTGACGACTGGTGCAATAAGGCTGAAAATTCGCAGGAATAAATTTCATTTTAAACAGAAAACAGTCGTTTTAAATTGTAATACTATTTCACAATATTACTGTCTTTACTGTATTTATGATCAAAGAGACTTCTTTCAAACACATAAAAATATTTGGAACAGTAGGCTAAGTATATTCACAACCAAATAAAATATATTTAAAACTCTTAATCTTAATCCTTAAAGGGGTCATATGATGCGATTTCAAGTTTCCCTTTCTCTTTGGAGTGTTACAAGCTGTTCGTGAATAGATAAGATCCCTGAAGTTGCAAAGACTA
>NW_015549582.1:33164-38613 GCF_001515605.1 Sinocyclocheilus anshuiensis
TGCGTTTCAGAAAGGCGGGGCATAGAGGAGAAACAATAATGTACAGTATGTGGAAAATAATGCGTTTTTTGAACTTTAAACCGCATAAACACATTTCATTACACCAAATACACAAAATAATGTTCTTTTTAGCAACATCATATGACCCCTTTAATATATGGGTGTAGGAGCGCACAATGGTCACAAGAGGGCGCTCTTCTGATAAAAAAACTTTTATGCGGTGCCCCCCCAGTCATGTCGCCTATGCCACGGGCCAGCCCTGCATATAACGAACAAATCAAAGAAACGTAAACGGGCAAAGGTGGGGCCCATGGGCTGCAGCCCACTCAAGCCCAATGGTAAGTCCGGCCATGCATACACTATTGTTCAAAAATTTGGTATCAGTAAGATTTTATTTTTAAAGAATTAATACTTTTATCCAGCAATGATCGATTAGATTGAAATTAAAAGTGGAATTTATGATGTTACACAATATTTTGATTTAAAAAAGACTATTTCTTTAAATATTTATATTTATCAAAGAATTCTGAAAAAAATCATGGTTTCTGCAAACATATTATACAGCACAACTGTTTTCAACATTGATAATAATAATATGACAATATAATGATTTTTGAACAGTAAATCAGAATAATAGAATGATTTCTAAAGAATCAAGTGACACTGACGACTGGTGCAATAAGGCTGAAAATTCGCAGGAATAAATTTCATTTTAAACAGAAAACAGTCGTTTTAAATTGTAATACTATTTCACAATATTACTGTCTTTACTGTATTTATGATCAAAGAGACTTCTTTCAAACACATAAAAATATTTGGAACAGTAGGCTAAGTATATTCACAACCAAATAAAATATATTTAAAACTCTTAATCTTAATCCTTAAAGGGGTCATATGATGCGATTTCAAGTTTCCCTTTCTCTTTGGAGTGTTACAAGCTGTTCGTGAATAGATAAGATCCCTGAAGTTGCAAAGACTAAAGTCTCAAAACCAAAGAGATATTCTTTATCAAAGTTAAGACTCTGTTTAAGTATTTGCTATTGACTGTTCAAATGTGGAGTTTTGTGCATTATGTGTGTGTGTGTGTGCGTGAGCGAGAGAGAGAGAGAGCGAGAGAGAGGCAGAGAGCGCGAGCGAGCGAGAGAGAGAGCGCGAGCGAGCGAGAGAGAGAGCGCGATCGAGCGAGAGAGAGAGCGCGAGCGAGCGAGAGAGAGAGCGCGAGAGAGCGAGATCGAGAGCGAGAGAGAGAGAGAGAGAGAGAGAGAGAGAGAGAGAGTCTTTAAAAAAGCATCATATGACCCCTTTAATTCTTTTTGAACTATGCAACTGTATGGAAACACTGTAAAAATAGGAATTGTTGAGAAAACTTACAAATTCAACGTAACCTGATTACTACTGACGTAAGTAACTTTTGTCAATTTGAAGTTGTTCCTTCACTAACTGTAAGATGCCTCATTAGTAAGGACACTTAATATGTTACGTGAACTATGCTATCTTTATTTCTAAGTGTGCAGTAACCTTGCAAAGCAAAGAAATCAGGGATATAGATTCATAAGGTTATACATAGATCTCAATATTTGACAAAAAAATCTCTTGAACAGTGACAATCAACAAATGAAAACTATGAGCTCTTAAAACCAATACAACAAACAACTACCAACAATGACAACAAAAGTAAAAAAAAAAAAGTCAGCAAACAGTGAAAAAAATGATCTTATAACAATAGCCCCTTAATTTATTCATGCTGCAGGAACTTACAAACCCTCACAAAAACTTTTCAGCAATATTGTTTACAATATTGTTACTATTGGTCTAACATGGGTTTTTATTGTTGTTTCGAGCAATTCTTAGTATTTCTGATTAAAAAGATCCTGTAAAGTGGAAAAAATGTAGTTGCTTTTTTTTTTTGAACAGCATTGAAGGAATCATGTGGGTTTAGAAGAATGTGAAGATGAGTAAATGATGACAGTTTTCAACGTTTATGTGAACTATCGTTTTAACCAAGAATGAATGGCCGTAACTGAAAAGAAAAACTGAAAGCCTAGATTTCAAACCAGTTTGAAGGCCATCCAAATTAAAACCTAAAACTATTACAGATTTAAAGAATAAAAAAACACCCTGGGTGCCAAATTCATTCAATAGACTCCGTACACACAAGGTCGCTGACTAACACAACTATCATTCATTGCCACGGGCGAGAGCTCATAATTATCCACTTCAAATGAACATACAGTGTGGCAGATCTAAGTATGTGGTCTTTACTACACATCCATGTTGTGTTCTTCTCCAGATGGTTCTTAACGGTGGAATTCAAACCCCCTTGTGGAAGAAGACACACATATCGCACCATCCTGAGGAGGTATCTTCTTGTTAGAGAGCAGACAAGACACAAACGCTGTAAAACACCAGACTTTACCCAGGGAAAAACAATAATGGGACGAGACGGGAAATAGAGGTTTCCTACACTATGGATCGACAGCAAGGAAACACAAACCAGCACAGACAGTCACAGACAGCTTTTATTTCCTCTGTAGATCAATTTCAATCTCTCGTCTCTGTCTTTCACTCTGCCATTCCTGATGTCTCCACTAAAATGGATATTTTTTTACCAACACCCCTGAGGCAACTGCATGAGGAGGCATTAGCAACATCTGGTCCAGAAAAAGGCAAAGCGCAGGTCGTCTGGTTCAGGCTGCCTCCAGGCGTCAATACACACAAAGCATAAATAAAGGGCATTTTCATACAAGCTCTCGAGGATTGAACACGGCTCAGTCATGCTGTCTGAATTGGCCCTCTCCATCTAGAGAAATATCCTAATTGGCCATCCCTGTTAGAATTGACATCAATGCAAGGGTTGCCTAAGTGATGGGAATTGTACATTCATGAGCTGTGACATCCAGACAGGTGACTTAACGAGTTATTCTCAGCTGGTGATTGTGAATGCGCTCACTCACGTAGACATACTTTTGATTTTTAGCATACTGGTTCACATTACAGCTTATTCCTTGCAAATTTAGAGATGAAGAGGGTCCTTGAACAACATTTAAAGCTACTAACCAGCATTTTAACACACTGTATTATGTGAAGCAAAAGTGAGCAAATAGATATACTAGCATTATCCTGCTTACTGGCTATGAAGGGCATCAAAAAATTATTTTTAAGGCTCTCAAAAAATATTTGAAATACATTTAAAAGATTAAATGACTCTTCCATAAGTGTTTATAAAAGTGCATAAGTGTTTAAAAAACTCTCTGATAAAATTGTATAATAATATCCTCACTGATAAAATTGTACCTGATTACCTTATTCAGAAAGACATCAATAATGATTTCAAATCAAATAATGAATTCTACCAAATAAGAGAGAAAAAATATTCATCAGACTGATTATCAAACTACCACACTGATACATTTTAATAACATTCAAAATGTTATTTAAAAAATCATATATAAAACTACAGTTAAAACTAACTGAACACTGAACAAAAGACTAAACAGTGAACTTTATGAATAAAGTTATTTATAACTTTAATCATTATATTCATTGTTATGAATATAATTAATTTTTTCAGAAATATGAACTTGTCAAGGGTAACAAATTATTACATGAAAATATGTAAATATACTAAGAAACAATAGGATATTATGATGGCAAATAAGAGTGATTTCATGTTAAAATGAAGGAAAGAGTCACATGCAAAATAAAATAAAATTTAAATTAAATTAAATTAAATAAAAATAAAATAAAAATGCTCAGACTGTAACCTCTTGATTTACACTGGTGTCTTTATATTAATTTATTATTTATATATTTATTTTAAGCTTTTTAAAATATTTAAGGTTGTAATAAATAATAATAAATCATTTTATTAATTATACAATACATATTTGCTATAATTTAAATGGAATAGATTTACTTATAAAAATAGGTCTTTCATTTAGTTTTGATGCATTTCTGGTTTAATTTTAATGTAGTCCCATCCACATTCAGTTCTATTCAAATACAGATAAATTTAGTCATAGCAGCATTTATAAAGATACAAATAATGACTTTGCTTCACAGCAAGCCAATTTGTTATTATAGAATACTAAAAAACAAAACAAAATCTTTGTGATTTCCTCCTGGAATTTGTAAGTGACAAAGAGGAAATCAGAAGCAAACCTGAACATAAAAAAAAAAAAACATTCAAGTGATAGCTGGTTGAGCAAATAACTATCACAGCAGTTTCCCAGGTGCAGCGTGTGCATGTCAGTCTGTAAACATTTACTGCTTTTCAATGTGAGAATGGAATTTTCCGCTAGCAACCTCTTTATCCTCTCCTGATATTTTTCTCAGCCAGACAGAACCGTTTCCATATCAAATCTAATGCTGTTTTTGGGTCCAGTGCACTCTCAATCTGTTAAACCAACACTGTTTTAACAGATTGCACATCTGAGCACACAACATCTGTCAACTATCAGACATCAGCCAACCGCTTATCTTAAAATCTTAAACGTTGATCTGTTTAAGTCCATATTACGCAAAAAAAGAAGAAAATATGTAATACAAACGCACACACATACACAAAAAAAACCTCTTCTTTCTCCCACCCTTTGACAGCCAACAACTGGGCGAAATTGATGGGAGGGTTTGGCTGTAACTGGATTCGACTTGTTGGGGGTAGCTAGGCAGTCACAATTGCAGGCTAGTTACGAAAACAATACTACTTAAAAACTGACATATTGAGGGTTATGTTCAGTGCAATAGCTTTGAAGCTAAAGAGTAGTTTTGGGCTGGCTGGCCACGTACAAAGTCAGATTTAAATCTGGGACAGCATACCCAGCAATTTCAGCCCTTCACACCCTGACTCTCCCAAGGTATCCAGCCTTTATTTTTAACTGTCTGTTTCTCTTCTCTTCTGTCTGTGTCTTGCTGAAAAAAGCCCAGCATCATAAAAAAGTGAGAAGTTACAATAATCAAAAATAAATATGTATTTCTTATCATTATGATAACAATATCCAGTCTTCAGTGTCACGTGATCTTTCAGAAATCACCTAATATACAGATTTGGTGCTTAAGAAACATCAATGCTGAAAACAGTTAAGCTGATTCATATTTTTGTGGAAACTCTGTGGATTTTTTTTCAGAATTTTTTTGATGAATAGAAAGTTCAAAAGAACAGCATTTCTTAAATAGAAATCATTTTTAACATTATAACATGTCTTTATTCTCACCTTTGATCAAAATGAATGCTTGCTAAACAAAATTGTTACTTTCATAAAAAAAAAAAAATCTAAACATTTTCAACGGTAGTATATATATAACCTTTATATATAAAATTAATGAATAAAATTAAATGGAAAATACAAAAAGAAATAAGTAATCCAAAAACTAACAAAACAATATTACTGTATGCTGGATGTGTGTATATATATATATATATATATATATATATATATATATATATACA
>NW_015549582.1:39915-45352 GCF_001515605.1 Sinocyclocheilus anshuiensis
TATATATATAAAATAACCATCATTAATCTCATGACTTCCAAAAGCAAAATAAAACAATAATAAACATTATCAAATTTTCTTTTAAAATTATTGTGTTGTTTAATGTTGACAGACCTAAAACTTTTGTAAAATATGTTTTTTTCTCTCTACATTTTTCTTTCCCTCGACCACAATATGAAAAGCCTTTTAAGTCTCAGTTGCAAATGAAGACGATTACTTGAGTCTTATTTTCATCCAAGAAAAATACCCTCAAGTGTCTCCTCTAAAGTTTTAGAAGAGATCTCAAAAGATGTCAAATACTGTGACCAGATACCTCAGTTGTTTCATTTATCCTCATTTATCATCTAAAACCAAGTTGATACTTATATGAAACACAGCAAAAGTAATTAAGTCTCATGTGCTGTGAAAGGGCAACCTCTGAGATGCAGCTAGGCTGTTTTGTCACAAAGCCTTATTGACTTTAACTCATAACGCAAACCACTTTTAGTTGACAGTATTGAGATATTTTCCACATGCTCTACAAAGCTTTGGTTTTTGGAGACATTTAAATGCCAGAGCGTGACACAGGCAGTGAGCCTCCACCACATCACAGGAGCCTTTTTACGACATAAACCTTCACAGGCTCTCAAAAGAGATGACAAGAGAAATCAAATGTTCTCCTAAGTTGTACAATCCTGTTTAAACCAGACAATGAAATGCACAGACTGACTGACATTTCAGGTGCCCCACTGTTGATGCCAATTGCTACATATATGCTTAGTGTGACACAAAACTCCCTCTGAAAAGGTATACGGTTCAAATTAACCCGTCATATACCACCTAACACCCATGCATACACAAATACACACACCCCTGGAGGTGCAGCGATAAGTCCCATAATGCCTGTCGCTCTGAACATTTGACATTTTTAGAGGTTTAATTACATGCTTGGCCTCCAAGAGTTGAGCAAAACCTGCAGCAAATTACACTATCACTATCCCCAGCTGCATGTCAGCTTTGTATTACTGAAGCCCTTCAGCAGTTGAACGCAATCACCTTTATGAATAAATAGGGTTCACACTTATGAGTGAACCGTAAAGGCGTGTGTCTATTCTGGGTTCACTTACGGGCAAGATTTGACATTTGGGTGGGCCTCAAAAAATGTATGGGGCTATTGTCTAATATAAAATTATAATTGATAACTGCAATGAAAAGCTTTTTTGTTCTTTTTTGCTCATTGGATTGGATGGATAGTTATTGTCCTCAATTAGGTTTTACTGTGATTTTTTCATGTTTTACACAGTTGGTCTGGCCCACCAATAGAAATGTTTATTATGAAATTTTATTAAAACAGATACACCCGTTCAAAAAGTTGGGGTCAGTAAGATTTTTTTTTTTTTGAAAGAAATTATTACTTTTATTGAGTATGGGTGCAGTAAATACTACATTATTACACACAATTTCTACAAAAAAAAAACGGAATTTCATATTGATCAAAGAATTCTAAAAAAAAGTATCACAGTTATTACAGAAAGTATCACAGTTTCCATAAAATTTAATTTTTAAATAAAAAATACAGTAAAAACAGCATTATAGTAAAATATTATTTAACAATTTAAAATAACTGTTTTCTACTTTAAAATATTTTAAATAAGTCATTTATTTCTGTTATGGCAAAGCTGAATTTTTTAGCAGAATTTTCATGATCCTTCATAAAATCATTCTAATATGCTGATTTGGTGCTCAAGAAACATTTACTTTTATTATTATCATTGTTAAAAACAGTGTGTTTAATATTTTTATGGAAACCATGATAATTTTTTTGGAAAGCTCAAAAGAACATCATTTATTTGAAATAGGTTTTTCTGTAACATTATAAATGTCTTTCATTTTTGATCAATTGAATGTGTCCTTGCTGTATAAAATAATTTTAAAAAGTCCTACTGGAACTTATGTATGAGTTTAACTTGAAATAGTAAGCTTTCATAAGGAGGTTACATCTTTAGCCAGTTGCCAACTGTGACACAACTAGTCATCAATACATTCACACACATGTCCAGACTGAGAAAGCAGTGAGTGAGTGTAAATCAGGTTAGAAGTACATGCTGTCATGGCACAAAGATAATAACAAGAGAACTACTTCATCTGCTGTATAATTAAATACCAACATACTGGTGCAGGAATAAAGGAAAAGACAGACTCTTGATCGGCAAGATGTTTTTTTTTATGAAGTCCTCAGATATGCAAAGGGTGGGAATGCAAATAATTACTCGGCTCCAGTGGAACCAATTAATCTCACGTGTGGGGTGTAATTTGTCCCATAAAAAGAATACAAAGGAAATGCAAGCAGACACAATGTCGCACAAGTCGGCTGCAAGCCGGCGCTAATGAGAGAATGAGTGAGAGAGAAAAGGAGGAAGACAAAGTGATGCAGCCCAGCTTAGAATGACGTGACGTCTTGACAGGACAGAGCATGTCGTACAGCTGCAGGCATAGCTGAGGCATGCGTAGAGTTGGGTAGATTATAGAAAGTTGCTCTAGTGACTCCACGTCCCGTCTAGAACAGCCAGACACTCACAGTGCTGTCAGCACAAACCAACACACTTTCCTCATCCTCCAAGCAATTTGCTGATCATATTTTAACACCAATAAGAAGACAGACATCAACACATCAACAACTGGAAATTGGAGGAGGACGAGGAGAAAAAATGATAGCTTCAAGGGATAATTTACCCAAATATTAAATTTCTGTCATCATTTACTCACCCTTGTGTCGTTCCAAACCTATCCAACTTTCTTTCTCTAATGGAACACAAAAGAAGATGTTTCTAAGAACATTTCGCAATTTTTTTTTGTCCATACAATAAAAAGTCAATAGGGTCCAAATGCTGTTTTGAACCCCACTGACTTCCACTGTATGGACAAAAATATTTGTACAATTTTTTCAAGATGTATTTTTTGTGTTCAACAGAAGAAAGTCTGAAACACTTGATGAGTAAACTCGTCAACATATGGAGACTTGTATGATGAACTAATGTTTACTATAAGCCTAATACCTAATGACCTGCATTCTGTTGTCTCTGGAGACACAAAATGTGGGGTAAAGTAAAGAAAAATGCATGTGTGAGAGAGATATCTCTCCTCTGATGAGTAGCTTTTGCCTTTAAAAACACTTCCTAATAAGCTTATTAACATCTTAGAGAGAAGGAAAATAAAGTCTGATGGTGTATGCCACATTAAAATGCAGCACATTATTAAAACAACATGAATTTTAATGTAGATCTAAACCAATTAAGGTATTAAGGAGACTGAATAATTGCATTATAAGATGCTCAATCCCCATGGATTCACTTTCAAACTCCAAAACATGCATTACATTCTCCAAAGACTCCATTAGGAATGTAGTAAAGATTAAACATATATATACACTACCATTCAAAAGTTTGGGGGCAGTAAGATGAACACTTATACAGAAGGGATGCATTAAACTGATTAAAATGGACTGTTTTCAACATTGACAATAATACGAAATATTTATTGGGCACCAAATCAGCAGATCAGAATGATTTATAAAGAATCATGTGACACTGGAGACTGTAGTAATGATGCTGAAAATTCAGCTTTGCAGTCACAGGAATAAATTACATTTGAAAATATATTAAAACAGAAAACATTCTCTATGCATATCTCAGTAAAAGCAGTACTGCTTTCACTTGAATTTAGATGTATTTTTTCTTAATTGACTAATGAAAATGCAGTATAAGCTTATTTTATGAGTATTGCCATCTTTTTATGCCCACAGTCGTCCAAAACTCACTAGAGAAGATATGATTGGAGATGCTATTTAAAATTTCCAATTAGCTTGTGCTTGTTGCATCACTTCTTGTTTGACTGATTTATTTCAAGTTCTCAAAGCTGAACATGCAAACTGGCTGCAAAGGCAACATCCGCAAGCAATCATAAAGAATAAACACACAGACATTACTTTACATATGAACAGGTAACAATATCACTGGAAAAAATTACAAATGTAATGAGGAGAATGAAAAATAATACAGCCAACAAAATGTATATAATATAATATCATATAATATAAAGAACATTAAAATGATCAGCACAGTAGGAGAATATTCATGCAAAATAAACAATGCATTGACTGCAGGATTACTCACAGCTCTTTAGGTTCTAATAGTTTATTATACAGAGAAAAAAAAAATCAAGTGTGTCTTGTTAAAAGATTTGCTGATGTTTTGCTGGCTATGCAACTACAAAACAAACCTCACTCTTTCTTCCTCTCTCTCACTGGTCTGACAAATCTGTGAGGCAATATTCCAAATACTAGCGTCTGGACATTAGACAATGAAGTTGAAACAATAAAGTTTAACTGGGGACGTATGCTTTATCCTGCAGGCCTCGTTAGAGTAATTGAAATACGGCGGCCCGGCAGGCTAATTAGATAGTATATGAGCAGTCAAATCCAGGGATGAGATGAAACGTTCCACAAGAGGTTCTGGGACATAATATACAGTGGGTACGGAAAGTATTCAGACCCCCTTACATTTTTCACTCTTTGTTATATTGCAGCCATTTGCTAAAATCATTTAAGTAAATTTTTTTTTCTCATTAATGTACACACAGCACCCCATATTGACAGAAAAACACAGAATTGTTGACATTTTTGCAGATTTATTAAAAAATAAAAACTGAAATATCACATGGTCCTAAGTATTCAGACCCTTTGCTGTGACACTCATATATTTAACTCAGGTGCTGTCCATTTCTTCTGATCATCCTTGAGATGGTTCTACATTTAAGGGGGTCTGAATACTTTCCGTACCCACTGTAAGTAGAGATTGGCATTTTATTGCTATTCTGAGCACAGTTTCACTACGGCTGTCCAAAATCATAATTTTGTAAGTATGTCACTGAAAGCTATTTTTAAGCTATTATTACCCATAACTTCTGCATTAGGAGGAAGGAGGAGTTTGAGAACGTTTTCTTTTGACTTTAGGCAAAGAAAAGTGAGAATGTTTTTAAAAGTATGAGCCTTAAGTGATAATGTACTTTAAAGGTCATCATTAGCATCACCAAAAAGAATAGCAAAAAAAATCTGCTTTCAAACAAGCTTCCTAAAGACTCCGCTGCCATTGGCTGGATAAACAGAAAGCTCCGCCCCAAACTCACACCATTGGTTGAGTCAGTGTTGCTATGTGGCTGGGATGCTAAACAAACCAGACCAAACCAAATCAAACCCAAACAAACCATTTTACAGGAAAATCAATCTATGAATGGCTTATATTAGTGCTGGGCGGTATACCGGTTCATACCGAATCATACCGAAACACCGGTGTGTTTATTTTTGTTATGATATGAATTTTTAAAATACCGCAATACCGGTGTATGTCACTTAAACAACGTTCGGAATGCGACACTGTTTGAAAGGGGTCCCTTTTCACTG
>NW_015549582.1:45489-51595 GCF_001515605.1 Sinocyclocheilus anshuiensis
ATAGCCGCTCTTTAGTGTAGATGCATGTTGATTTTATCAGACGATGCCGCGATTATAAATGAGAGTGACTCCTGGTTAACATGTATTAAAAAGGGGTCGTGTTTAGTCACTATTTAGTGTGGCATTTTTTGACAATATTCACTCATCATGAGAGTAAAATGGCATTCTAAGTCAATATACTGCAGTATTTCCTCTCTCAATCAGTAGAAAATATGGTTAACACCCGGTCATGCATGAAAAAAAAAATACCGTCATGTACCGTGAAACCGGTATAATTTTGAAAAATACCGTGATATAAACTTTTGGCCATACCGCCCAGCACTAGCTTATATAGTATAATAATCTGGAATTAAAAAAAAATGTTAAACACAAAAATGAATATGAAAAATGTATGAAAAGGCAAAGATGACAAAGATGTCTCTGGTATCCTGCAATACTGCTTTACCATATGTTTAAAACTATTTACTTTCCCCCATCTCCAGCATAGTGCATTTGTAGTTTTAGTGCATTGAAGTAGTATGCAAACTAGGATACAGCCTATGACTTCCAACTGGGTTGACAGCCTTAGAACTAATTTCAGACAGTGTCAGGTGAATTACAAAAATCCACATAATCTGTGTAAAACCCTCAGAATTGGTTCTTCCTGCATGATTCATAGACCCTAATCAGGGTAGAGCCATATTTAATTTTCAACCAAAATGAAAATGTACAGTGTGTTCAATGGACTGCACTGTTTTTTAACAACATACCTATAGTTCAGCTGATGAAACATCTTTCTGAAAAACCTTTCAGCAGACAAAAACACCATAAATAAGAGTACAGGACCTTTATATAGTACGTCCCATTGTGAAGACTGAAAGTCTATACCCCACAGCATTGTTTTCATCCACATAAAACTCAATATGGCATCTAACCTGGTTAACGTCAATAAAGAATCTACAGGATTTTTTGCTCATTAAAAGGTCGGCGCATAAGAATGTGAGAATGTTTTTTAGAGTACGAAACTAAAGGTTAAGTGATAAAATGTACTTTAAAGGTCATCTTTAGCATCACCAAATGGAATAACAATAAATAAATGAAAAATCTGCTTAAACAAGCTTTCTAAAGACTCCACTGCCATTGGCTGGATAAACAGAGAGCTCCGCCCCAAACTCACACCATTGGTTGAGCCAGTGTTGCTTTGTGGTTAGGATGCTAAACAAACCAGATGAAACCAAACCTGAACAGACCACTTTTCAATTAAATTCAGTTCAATTCAAGTTTATTTGTATAGTGCTTTTTCACTTTTGCAAAGCAGCTTTACAGAAAATTTGGTAGTTTACCAAATAAGCCAGGCTTATTTCAGTTAGTCTGACTTATTTTGAACCAAATCAACTGACAATAAGTCAGACTAACTGAAATAAACCTGGCTTATTTGGTAAACTTGTTTTATGAAACAGCCCCCAGGTGTTAACAGTGAGAATCAAAACAACAAGTGGTTTCACTAAAACAAAACAACGGTCCTTATTTCTGCTTTAACAACTAATTTTAGAACAAAAACTGTAAATATGGGAACAAGTATGATCATAATTATTGATTTAAATATCGATGTGAGACTCAAATTGACATTAACATTCACAACAACATCATTACAAGGCCCTGATCTTACATGCTGACCTTTAAACTCGTGCTCTGCGCTCCTAGTATTTGTTTGACGTCAACCCTACTACCTAGACAAACAGGGCGGTCCATCTGTGAGCAGTTTCCTACCCGTAGCAGATGTCTAGTGTTCCGCTGAGAGCATCACTCTTCGTATGTGTTCGTAAGCAGCGAGGGCCATGCGCTGGGCCAGCAGCAGTCACTTAAGTACCAGATGAGAGCTTGTTTTGGTTTGAGCAGCTGTGTTATTGCACTCAAGTTAGCTTATATTGGGTCAGCTTCTGAACTGTAGAGAACTAACAGAGCTGTAGGTGCACTTTTGGGTAGAATAACACCATTAAACAAAGCACTCACTAGTGTATCAATATAGTACATGTAGTGGCGAACCGCAGATCTCGGGGACCCCCAGGAACCATGGAGTGTATGTGTTGGGTGTGAAATAGTATTGCTGATAGAGGCTAATTTAGCCCTTTCTTGGAAAATGTAGTATTCAATTAAGATTAAAAGGATAGTTCACGCAAAAATGAAGATTCTGTCATTATTTACTCACTCTCATATCATTCCAAACCGGTATCACTTTCTTCTGCAAAATTAAATATTTTAAGAATTTTTCCACTGTTTTTGCCTATCCACTGAATGTAAATGTGGCCTAAAACAACATAAGACCTCACACAGTAAAAAATTATTTTCCAAAGTAAAAAAAAAAAAGTTATTTGGGATATGTTTTACAATACAATACTTTCAAAAATAGTGCTTTTTCTCAAATTTCATGTTTAATTCACTGTGTTACTTGCCGGCTTAACTGTTTATGAAATTTACTAGCAATTTCTGCATATGCAGTATATTATATATATATATCGTTCAAAAGTTTGGAGTTAATTATGGTGTTTGTCTTTTTTTATTAAATACTTTTATTCTAAAATTTTATTCTATTTTATTGTTTCCATGGCGACGCATCATGCGTCAAGTTCGCGCTGAATCCGAGCTGTTGGATTTACAACTCGAAAATTCATCCTCTCCTCCCGAAACACGTTAAATTAGGTCTCCGGTAAACTGGGAGAAGAGAAGAGTAAACTTTATAGTTACCTACACAATCTGTATATGATATCAATAAAAACATGTCGTCAGATTATATTTGTAAGGATCATTATTGCCGTTTCCATAGACATCAGCGTGTATTTTACAAACTATAAATGTATGGTTTTGCTAGTACTGCCTCAAAACTAGACACACTAACCTCAAGAATGGTGACAACCAACACATGTTAAAAAGATGAGCTCTTTACATCACAGTACAATAGGACTGTCAAAATGGCTGAAAAACTAAATTCGAATTTCGTGCATAAATATTATCAAAATTTGAATTATATTTGAATTTAAAATGCATAATTTCAGTTAGGGTAAAGCTTCAGGGACCAGCCAAGACTGATCATAGCAGTGTGATCGTACGCGTCAAAGGGTTAATGATCATCAAACAACAAAACAGCTGTGATAAAAATCTATATTTAATTTATACAGTGAACACTATGCGTTATTTCCCCTAATTATGACATTTCTGTATTTGAATACTACCAACCTTATTTTATTGTAACATATTCTGCTGTATTTATCTATGCTTGTAATTTGTGTATTTGTTCTTATTTTTACTGGCTGTTCTCTTGTCTCTTTAATCATGTTTAAACTTTCTTAGTTAATCTAGTAGTATTTGCTGTGGTATCAAAGAAGTACTTCGCTTTAAGTAATAAATGGAAAGCAAGTTAAATTGATATATTTTTATTTTCTTGCTGATCCGAAAAAGATCCGATCCGTGGGTCAAAAACCGTAATGTGATCCGAACTGTGAGATTTGTGATCCGTTGAACCACTAATGTTAGCACTGGGTCATGCTAATGCTGCCAGGAGAGAGATTTAGACATGCCTAGGAAATCTAAATGTGTCTGATCATTAGTCAGGTTGTCTCACAACAGTTTTATTTAGTAGATAATATATTTAGAGAAAAAGACGTCAAACTTACTGATTTTTTTTTTTATATCCTGAAATAATGCCAGTGACGACTCAGCCCTGATTCTAACCCTCACCATCTGCTAAACTGCAAGGGCAGATTTCACCACACTTCTGCATGAATTCACCTTCTATAGAGTCACCACAACTTCCTCTCTCACCCAAACAGATGGGGGTGAGCAGAACCTGGACACACCACAAATAGCCCACCACACAACCACACCAGTGTGGACCCTTATTTTCCCTAAAGTATCTGAATCAAGAAAGAAAACAGGCCTTTGGGAAGTGAAGGACAGCGGGTGGGTGCAGCTGGATAAGCAAGAGTTACATGAACTCTGTGGTGGAAGTGTCAGACAGACGCTGCTTTCTGAATGTGGTACAAATGTCCAAACATCTCAATCCTTGAATAACTTAATTATTTATTTTTTATTACTGATATTGATTAAATTAATACATTATTTAAAGATTCAGATCGTTATTATTATTATTTTTATTATTATTATTTCATACCCAAGATGTAATACATTTATTAAATAATTATTTTTTAAAATAATTTATTACATATTAAATTAATTTAATTTAATTATTTATAAATAATAATTTATTATTATTAATATTATTATTATTATTATTATTATTACTTTGCACCACATTTTAGTCAGATTCTCAGTTAGCATGTATTCTTAGCTTATGTATAAATATATCCCAGAACATTCAACTAAAAAATAAATGAATCCAAGATGGATGCGCCACGAGCAATTTAATAAATAAACATACAGCTCATTCAATACTGATAAAGTATTAATATATAAGTATTAATATAAAAAACTTCAGTGCAATTAAAATTTTACTCTACTCTTCAAAAGTTTGGGGCCTTTTGTTTTTTTTAAGAAGTTTCTTATGCTCAATTTGATCAAAATAGAATAAAATGTAAAATTGTGAAATATTACAATTTAAAATAACTTTTTTCTTTTTTAAGTATATTTAAAATATATTATTTTTTAAATCATTTAAGGATATTGTATTATATGTATTTAAAGTAAACATAAAATAATAGAATACACACACACACACACACACACACACACACACATATTCATTTATTTACATAAGAATACTTGATAACTATTAAAAATACATTTTAATAGATATAAACTAATTATCTACAGATTTGCTTATATAAACTTTTAGTGTACTTCTTAAAAATTAATATGATAATAAAATATAATAATATAATATTGGTCCAGGAATCATCCAGATAAACAACATTGTGGCAGAACATTTGTATACTTTGCACAGCGAGCTCACATAACCTGTCAACATTTAAATTTAAGCGAGTTCATTTCCCGAACAGTTCATAAACAAACACCAACAGAAACAGGTGTTATCAAGATGGAGAATTTAGCACTTTCGTGTGCATTGGGAACAGAACGGCCTCACACCCCAACTTCTCTTTTTAACGATGGGTGTCTCAGGAAGCCTAACAATAAGTTATTCTTCTCTCTGCTGAACATGCCCTTACAGAGCACTAAGAAATCGTATGGTGCGATATATAATATCACAGCTCACATAAATAATGTTTTAATGAGCCCCCTTACCCTTCACTTTAATAATGACTGTAGCTTTTCCAGTCTGCAGCTCTCTGGGGCTGCCACATGTGGCCTCCAGGGGGGCCAGTCAGACGGGGTCTACCAACACGAAATTATTCCAAACACTTCCGATTCCTAAATCATCCAGGAGTACCGCTGAACATGCCTTCTAGTCTTTTCTCTCACCTCTGTTATCGATTGTTCACCTTCAGAATTCTTTCCCGCTCTCTTTCCCTTCCCCCATCTCGCACAGCAGACGAAAATGTGTGTGGTGAGCAGTCATGGTAAACTGAACCTAATTCTGAAGGCAGGAATAACAGGATGTGTACCCCTAATTGTTTTCAAAGAGCATTGATCCCTTATAAGCATGAGAGTGAAATCCTAGAACACATAATCCTCATTATCCCTCTGCAATTCTAATTAACATGAAATTTACCAATGCCGAAAGGTCCATATGGACCTAAGTGGCCCTGCTAACAAGTGTCTGGTGTTTAAAATTAGAAGAAAGAATAATTATTCAAAGGTGACTGCACTGTAAAAAATAAATTGTTGAGAAAACTTTAAAAAATAAGGCAACTTGATGCAGTAAGACTTTTGAGTTCTCTCAACAATTGTTTTTTAATTCTGCTCAGTAAAGATACTTTGCTTAGTCAATGTAAATTTGTTTGTTCATGCAATGATGATTGCCTTATTTTCCTAATAGAAAAATTCTTGTTTCAGCAACTGAAAAAACAATTACTGTCGTTGGGGTAATTAATTTTTTTCTGTTGCCTGGATGAAAAAAAATGTGTAAAGTCGGTCATATGATGCTTTTTTAAAGATCATTATTTTGTGTATTTGGTGTAACAGAATATGTTGACATGCTTTAATGTTCAAAAAA
>NW_015549582.1:51723-60224 GCF_001515605.1 Sinocyclocheilus anshuiensis
GAGATATGTTTTTTCAAAGTTGAACTTGCATTAATTTTACATGGCTTTCTAAACATGCGGCTCTCTTGTGCGAGACGTGAGTGCAACGGTGATCGATGTCCCTCTAGAAAATGCGCGAAATATGCGTTCTGTGTGAACGGCTTGGTTTCAGTTTTGACATAGACAAGATCTTCTCCGCATTGATGTTCTCTTTTCCTGCAATATTTGTAATTAACAGCAGCGCCGTATCTAGTGGCTTCAACTGGATAGGCTAACAAAAACATTAAAATGCAATGACACTTACATCGTCATCGTATCTCGTGCGCCACTGATAAGGCTGCCTCCTTAACGCACACCTAAAAATGTGGATTTTTATTTTAAATTCGACGAATAATTACATTTTTTGACAGCCCTACAGTACAACAAATAACTAACAGTAATGATAAAACAACAACAGAACATTTTAAATGAAGTCAGCAAACAGCAAAACAATAATCCTATAACAGTAACTGCATAATTTATTCATGCTGCAATGCATGCTGGGAACTCACAAAGCCTTAACATTTCAACAATATGAAATTCTTTGTTCAGACAACTGTGTTTGACTAGTTGGGGCAACATTTGGGGTAATTTTGTTGGTCTGACAAGGGTTTTTATGTAGTTTCAAGAAATTTTTTTAGTATTGGAGACTCAAAAGGTTTCGTAAACTGGAAAATGTGCAGTTGCATTTTTTACAGTGTGCGAGAAATGCTTTTTCAAATTTATTGTAGCTTCTGCAATGGTTTTGATGTTAGTTTTTAAATGTATTTACATATAAAAAATTTTTACACAAACATTTAAAAGTCAGTGTCACATCATCCTTAAGAAATTGTTCTAATATGCTGATTTGCTGCTCAAGAAACATTTTTTACTATTATCACTGTTAAAACAGTTGTGCTGCTTAATATTTTTGAGGAAACCTTGATACATTTTTGTTTAGGATCTGTAACAATGTAAATGTCTTTACTCTCACTTTGGATCAATTTAATGCATCCTTGCTGAATAAACATATTAATTTCTTGAAACAGATATTTTGAATGCTAGTGTATATATTAGTCGAGTTTTAGTTTAATAATACTGACTGCATCAACAACAACAACAACAACAACAACAAAAAAAACTCTCTCTCACAGCTTGCAATGCTAAACATGTTAATTATATGCTATACTTATTGTACCTACAGTAATTATAGAGTGTACATTTAAAACAACAACAAACAAGCATATACAGTACTGTACCAGTACCATTGGCTCCAGTAAAGTCTATTGATCTGGTCCAAAACCTATTGATCTGCCCTCAGAGGCAGCATTTTTCTGGCTGTTTCAAAAGGTAACTTAATTACGCTGCATCCTATGTATCCTTTGCTTAAAAGAGAATTCTGATAAATCCAATATGGATGAGGCAAGAACAGCTTCATAAATAATATTACAACTAATTCAGTACTGAAAAATAATAATAGAAAATAGTTCAACACAATAAAAAAAGGAGATGACTCAAAAGCTTGGGGTCAGTAAGATTTTTAGAATACAGTAAAATACAGAAATAACTACAGTAAAAACGTAATAGTGTGAAATATTATTACAATTTAAAATAGCAGTTTTAATGCATTTTAAAATGTAATTTATTCCTGTGATCAGTGTCACATGATCCTTCAGAAATCATTCTAATAGGTTGATTTACTGCTCAAGAAAGATTAATTATTATTATCAATGATGTAAACAGTAAACAGCTGTGTTGCTTAATATTTTTGTGGAAACCATGATACATTTTGACAGGATTCTTTGATGAATAGAAAGTTCTTTCTTTCTTTCTTTCTTTCTTTCTTTCTTTCTTTCTTTCTTTCTTTCCCTTAAAAATCTTACTGAACCCAAACTTTTGAATTGTATTATTTATTATTTAACCCAATATACAGTATGTGTGTTATGTATTTGTCTGCTATGTATTAGCAACATGCTAACTCCATTAAAATGAGTTGTAAATCTAGTCTCTCAGTAGAATGCACTATATAAGCAGTAAGGCAGAGCTTATTTTGGACTATTAATTGAGTCTGGGTCATGCTGTTTGAAGAGCAGCTTCCAGAGATGTCAGGGTTGAGCTCACGGTTTGCGCTGTCAGAAGAGAATGACTGGATGAAAACTGCTGCGAGACCTGTCAAAACGTCAGCAGGTGAAATAGAGGACTGCGAGAGCGCAGACCTCAGCAGGGTCAATGAGAAACCAGTGAGTGTCAAAAAACAAGTGTGTCTTTTTATAACTCTGAATAATTGCTCAAGGGCACCGTCATCTCTGTCAGCTTAACACATAAAAACCATTTAGCAACCCTGATTTGCAGGTGTGTGTGTGTGTGTGGTGGCTGGGAAGGAATGGTGTGGAGGTGTATATCTGAAATGTACTTTTATAAAACATTGCTTTATTCATCACACAACAGATATTCATTCTGTACTGGGAGGGAAAGTGTGTTTGGCTCTGCAGGGTTCAGAGCTCACCATAATTCATTCAGTCTTATTCAACACTATTCACAGGAAAGACGCATGTTGATATTATATTCATGCAGGCAAGAGGGTTTAATAGCCCACCAGGCAACATTGGACGTTTTAAGCACAACAGGTGATTTTTGTTCTTTTTTTTTCTAGCTCAGTTTTCCTTTCCAAGCACTTTGTCTCTTTTGAAAGGAGTAGAGGGTGGAAAAGAAACAAAAACATAAATGAAAAAAGGACAGAGGAAGTAACAGTGTGCCAATCGTTTCACAGCAGGAACTCCAGGTCATCAGGTAGGCTAATTTGCATTTGCCAGCTAACTAGCACTCCTCCAGTGACATTTATCCAAAGTGAATACAAATGAAAGAGCACCTCCGAACTGTCACCACACTTGACTGTAAGGTTTCCTACACATAAACGTGTACTTTCTTAGCATAGACCAAAAGAGAGATAAAGGAAGAAAAGAAAGAAAGAAAGAAAGAAAGAAAGAAAGAAAGGGTGGATGTTAAAGAAACTGTATAAAAAGAAAGGGGTTAGTGGGAAGGAAAGAAGTATGGGAAGATGGAAGAAAGGAAAAATGAACAGAAAGAAGGAAGGAAGGGTGGGTAAAGGAAATAATGAAAAGGAATAAAGGAAAAGAGAGATAAAGGAAGAAAGAAGGAAGGAAAGAAAGAAAGAAAGAAATAGGGATGGATGATGGACAGAAGGAAGGATGGATAAAAAGAAAAAAGAAAGAAGGTTAGAAGGGAAGAAAGAGGGATGGATGAAGGAAGGAAAGCTGATGAAAAACAGATAGAAAGAAGGAAGGAACGAAGGAAGGAAATAAAAAAGGATGGATAGAAGTATAGAAGAAAAAAATGGATGGACAGATGGATGGATGGATTGATGGACTGAGAGATGAATAGAAAGAAAGAAAGAAAGAAAGAAAGAAAGAAAGAAAGAAAGAAAGAAAGAGAAAGGGTGGATGGTTAAAGAAAAAAGATTGCATTAACAGAAGTAAAGAAAGAAGGTTATAGGGAAGGGAAGAAGGATGGACGGTGGAAGGAAGGAAGAAAGGAAAATAGACAGAAAGAAGTAAGGAAGGATGGGTGAAGAAAAGAATGAAAAGAAATAAAGGAAAAGTGGGATGATGGATAGAAAGAAGGAAGGATGGAAGGAAGGATGGATAAAAAAGGACAGAAAGAAAGAAAGAAGGACAGAAGGAAAGAAAGAGGGATGGATGATGGAAGGAAGGAAGGAAGGAAAAATGGACAGAAAGAAGTAAGGAAGGGTGGGTGAAGAAAATAATGAAAAGAAATAAAGGAAAAGTAGGATGATGGATAGAAAGAAGGAAGGAAGGAAGGATAAAAAAAGGAAAGAAAGAAGGATAGAAGGAAAGAAAGAGGGATGGATGATGGAAGGAAGAAAGGAAGGAAAAATGGACAGAAAGAAGTAAGGAAGGGTGGGTGAAGAAAATAATGAAAAGGAATAAAAAAGTGGGATGATGGATGGAAATATGGAAGGAAGGATAAAAGGAAAGAAAGAAAGAGAAGGATAGAAGGAAAGAAAGAAAGAGAAGGATAGAAGGAAAGAAAGAGTGATGGATGATGGAAGGAAGGAAGGAAGGATGGATAAAAAGAAGAAAAGGAAAGGTTAGAAGGGAAGAAAGAGGGAAGAATGACGGAGGAAAGGAAGGATGATGAAGGAAAGAAAGAAGGTTAGAAGAGGGATTATAAAGGAAGGAAGGATGATGAAAAATGGATAGACAGAAGTAAAGATGATGGAAGGAAATAAAAAAGGATGGATGGATGGATGAATAGCAGTGGCATACTGTCAGAGGAGAGCAAGTGTGGTCTCCTCAAAAATAAAGGTAAACAAACAAAAAATCTACAGTGAACTTATGTTTTACTCCATCTCTTACTACTGTGCTTATCATGTATAAGGGTGTATTATATTTGTATTGTTCTATGACGTGTGGAAGCTTAGGTGAGTGAGTGAAATAACTGCCAGAAGAATGAATGAATGCCAGAGGAGGTTGACAGCCTAATGACTCCTCTGATGCTTAAATTGACCAATCATACTGGACATGGAAATGGAGCAACATTTTTTGTTTCCGGCAAAAATGGGTCTGAAAAAGTCGAAAGAGAGCAGAAATAAAATGGGTCTACTTCCGCATAAATAACCATCATTATCAGAGTAACCTTTCAAACCAATTAGCTTTTAGTATCACTTTAGTGCATCATTAAGCCTGATTGTGGTAAAAGCAACAGGTGGAGAGAGACAGAAATAAATGAAAAAATAAAAATGGGGGGGAAAACACAGATGGAAAACTTTCAAATGTAGCTAATATATGAATGAATACTGTATGACAGGGTCATACTGTATATAAACCTGCCATAATGAGGGAGTGGAAGATTAAATCAGACAGACAGACAGATGGATGGATGGATGGATGGATGGATGGATGGATAGATAGATAGATCGAATATATAGATAGATAGATAGATAGATAGATAGATAGATAGATAGATAGATAGATAGATAGATAGCAAATAAACATGCTTGCTAAAAATATTCTGTGATTTGTAAAAAGGCTTGCTGTTGTCTGATTTTGTGTGATTTAAGTGGGCTCCTCTCAGCAGGCAGGAAGTTGTCATTGTCTGCTACAGGGGGTTTCACACCCACCTGCTTCACGCTGTGAACTGTTTGACTGTCTCCCACTCCCCTTCTTAACTCATTCTGGGGCCCCTGACTGAGACATATGTCTGGAAAGCGATCACTTGATCACAATTTTAAGATTTTAAATATAAATGACAAACGCCTCTAGTAAGACCAAAGCTCCTATTGATCCCCTCATATAGTCTGCATGAACAACCTGAGAGGAGCCAGTCAAAGTGTTTAAATTGCGGCGCATGCACCGGCGCTGCCCCATCAGTCGCCGGAGAGACGTGCGCCACGTCTTCTCAGGGAGCTGCTCGATGCTTTAAGCGGACTTAGGAGGTTTTGTATTGATTAGCAAGAGCTCTGTTTCCATAAAATCAAGCTGTTCATTGATACAGCAGGGATTTTCTGCATGCCCATGCTTCTACCGTGACCTTGTGGCTTTGTTTGTTAATATCTGCACATGTTTACAGTACATCTGAGTCCTTTCATTGACAAGAAAAAGATTTAATGGCCTAACCAACAGCTTTCCAACAGATGTTTGGCCTGAAGACACATATTTATACAGCAAAAGACTCCTCAATAGCTATCAAATTCTCTCTGTTGGATGTTTTATATGAAGTAGAGGAAAGCAGTTATTTTTTTACTCTTACTTCTGTCACATCCCGTCTGACTTCACTGCATCTCTTGAGCCTGCAGATGCCTCACCTGTCAGGGATGATGTCAAGTCCCCTGATGATTCCACAGATTTGGATAGTGCAGATGCACAGTGCAGACACATCACAAATATCGGATGTCAAGAAAGCAAAATGCAGAGTTTGAGTCATACTCTAGCTTGAAAAGCCCATAGACGGCACCCTTGCTTAAAGGTTAGGCCACATATTCTGACATGTTGAGCCATGAGGACGTTTAAGTCCAGCTTACATTCTTTGTTGACCCCACCCATCTGTCTTCCTACCATTTCTTGTCCTCTCAATTCTAAGCACATCAATAAAACTGTAAAGCTGCACCTATCTGATACCTGGATCGGTATTGGCTGAGAAACTGAGCTTTTTAAATAGATCAGGTATCAGTCTAGTCATCCATTAGTCATGGCCTCAGAATCAAGCTCTAAAACAGTGCTGTTATTGTTAACTGAAACTAAAACAACTTTTTTTTTTAAATAAATGTATATATTTTTTATCACACACACATACAGTATAATATATGTAATATATATAACTATTTAAACTATTAAAATTAACTAAAATTTAAATAAAAATAATGGAAAAGCAATTAGAAAATCTAATAAATTTCAATATATTAATAATAAATACTATAATAGTACATAAATAACACTAAAACAACACTGCTCCAAAAATATCAAAGGGCCACAAAATGTTGTTACATTGGTTTATATTTCATATGAGCAATACATTGTCACAAACAAAAGTTGTATTTTATAAGTACAGGTTTCAAATAAGACAGTCTGCACTTTTTTCCACTAAATGATTCATATTAATTTTGATCTTTAGATTTAAAAAAAAAAAAAGATGAATATTTAAATTATTGTTAGACTGAGGTAGATTTTCACTGGAAATTCTATACATTTTTTAGTGGATTGTACAGTAGCCTAGTATCCATTTATTTATCCATTTTCTTATTCTAATATATATTTGCTTTTATTTTTTCTTATTTTTTTATAAAAAAAAACAAATGTATAGTTAGAAGTGTGTGTTTCTTTTTAAACTGAACGAGAAAAATAAAAATAGGTATCAGAAGTGATATCAGGAAAGAAAATGTGGCAATTGTGCATCATAAAATTTATAAAATATATAAAAATCAGGTCTGGGTAATGCAATAATGTTTTATTGGAGAATGTTCAAATAAAGATGGCAATATTTTAAACTAAGTGCATAGTTAAGAAACCATTTATCACAAAACCGAGTAACACATGATATCATGCATGCAAGTCTGAGTTTGTATGCAAACGCTTCATCAACAATTTTCACTGCCACAACTATCTACGCAGTAAGCAGAAAAATCATAAGTACCGTGTCTCACTCTACAGTCCACAGAAACAGCACGCAAGAGAATCACACAGTATTAAAACAAAAGCTGTGGAGCAGAACCACGCAGACCTCCTTCCAAGGCGACTCATTAAAGCCTCTTTTTGGACGCAGACCTCTTTCACCCTGAAGCAAACCCCTGGCTACAGGAATCAATCTACACTCGCTCTGTCTGCTATGCCACATTTTCAGGACCCCAAACAGAGATGGATGCTGTTCACAGCCTGACACAAGCTTTCAGAGCAGCAGGGGAGGTGGCAGGCTACAGCTCTATCTGAAAAAAGCCCTAAATACATATTAAGTGCTTTCTCGCTATCTGCATCACTCTCCCCACACAGTCTATGGTCACAATGCTGTTAGAATCCATCAGACACACTTGCACTGCATTAGAACAGAGGCTGAAGCTTTTCTATAAACCAGACTATATGGAGAACCCAGAGAAAAATCCTAAAAATGGACGATTTGAGTAGGAGAAAGTTTTCTTTTATGTCATTTTATGTCATTTTTGTGGTCAAATAATTTTTTTTTCTCAATGGCCTGTGCCATTATAAATATATATATGTGAGTAGGAGTCTTTTATGTCATTTTATGTCATTTTTGTGGTCAAATAATTTTTTTTTCTCAATGGCCTGTGGCCTGTTAAATATATATAAACAGTTTTAAATAATATTTCACAATATTAGTGTTTTTACTGCATTTTTGATCAAATGAATCAAATGAGGGTGAGCATAAGAGACTTAAACAGACCTTAAACCTTTTAACATTAATGTATAAAAAACTGACACTTTGATTGGTGCATGACATTACAAGTTCAGAAATAATTTCCGTTTCATTTCTGACAGTAAACTCTCTCTCTCTGTCAGTATTTGTCTCATCTGTCAGTTGCTTTCTCTCATTGAGTGCTGTCCAGCATTAGTTCTGTCAGTTCAGGACAGGTGC
The DNA here is from genome assembly GCF_001515605.1 of Sinocyclocheilus anshuiensis. Classification (NCBI taxonomy): domain Eukaryota; kingdom Metazoa; phylum Chordata; class Actinopteri; order Cypriniformes; family Cyprinidae; genus Sinocyclocheilus; species Sinocyclocheilus anshuiensis. Next base: position 59,845 of record NW_015549582.1, read on the forward strand.
AGTGGTAATGAGAGGGTAACACTGCATGCACTGAGGGCTTTCCCATTATAGTAAGCTTAATCCAGGGGGAGAGAATGTGTGTGAGTGTGTGTGCACGCCCATACTGCAGCTGGGGTAAGAATGTGTGTGTTTACGTGAGAGGGAGAAAGTGTTGTTTGTGTGGCAGTATCTTTGCAAGTGCATTAGCTTTCTACCCACAACTTCAAGTTAATGACATTTTCTTCCTTGTGTGTCTAACACTGCCTGCTTGGGAACAAAAAAGTGTGTGTGTGTGTGTGTGTGTGTGTGTGTGTCTGTGTATATATATATATATACAGTGGGTACGGAAAGTATTCAGACCCCCTTAAATTTTTCACTCTTTGTTATATTGCAGCCATTTG
>NW_015549582.1:60481-67577 GCF_001515605.1 Sinocyclocheilus anshuiensis
TATATATATATAAACTTATTTATTAATATACATTTATTTATTTATTTTTATTTAATGTATTTTTAAAGTGTGAGCAATGACCAGTATAATTCCAATATATGATATGCAATTGATGACAGTAAAATAACATTTTAAATTACTCGAAATAAATTAACAAAAAAAAAGGAAATCTATCTAATTTCTCATAAACATCAATAAAACTGCAGCAATTAACACCCATCATTTAATTTTATCTCTGTTGTCATTAGCTCTTTAAAAACTAAATGCAAAGACTACTGTTTTTATTATAACATCATTTACCCGCATAAAAATTACAAGCCTGTTAAACCGGTCCTAGAAATAATGAAAAATCATTTTCAGAAGAATGACAACTCATGATTCAGTCTGAAGAGGAACCGCCGGTGGAATGGCATCGCATTAATAATCTACAGTAAGCCGAGGGGGAAAAAACTCTGATCTGGCTCTCAACCTTTATTCTCAAAGAACATAAGGTCCAGTGTTTCAAACATAAACAGGATGCTCTCCAAGCCTTCCCTAAAAATAACACCCGAGGTCTGATGGGATTATAAATTGGACCTCTATTAGCGCCACTGAAGCGCTGTCCTTATTTAAATGCGCAAAAAAAGAAACAAGTCTTTCATACAAGCACCGAGTGGAAACACAGAGACCGAGGGGATTTGTCAACGTGAAGTTTCACAATCAGTGAGTCAGGGCTAAATATAAGGATTGTGGCTGAAAATGACAGTGAAAGAAGGGTAATGAGGTTTTGTGGTTTTAGGACTAAGTAAACATATCAGCCAGTGTGGAGAGATGGTGCTAATCTGCACTGACATGTGGACATATCTGTTTCAGTTGAAGTGAACAGCATTAAAGCTCTCTCTCTCTCTCTCTCTCTCTCTCTCTCTCTCTCTCTCTCTCTCTCTCTCTCCCTCTCTCAAAACACATTCAAACCTGCTTTCTTTATTTGTAAAACTAAAAAAATCATCCAGAAAGCATTGGCTTCCACCTGCAGAACAGAGGCAGTTCAAAGCAGTCCCTATTACTCTAGTCCTGCTCCAGTCTGGCAACGCTGCAGATCGAATGAACTGTTCTAGCATGATAAAAGAGTCTTTTTTGTGGACTGTACACTCACAAAAACTTGATACATTACACATTTCTTATTTAGACTTGCAGGCCTCTAGACCTGAACAAAAATATGAACAACCTTGAAGTGAACTTTAAAAATGCTGCTAATTTAAAGGGGTCATATGATGTTGCTAAAAAGAACATTATTTTGTGTATTTGGTGTAATGAAATGTGTTTATGCGGTTTAAGGTTCAAAAAAACACATTATTTTCCACATACTGTACATTATTGTTTCTCCTCTATGCTCCGCCTTTCTGAAACGTGTCGATTTTTACAAAGCTCATCGGTCTGAAAAGCAAGGTGTGCTGTGATTGGACAGCTAACCAGTGCGTTATGATTGGCCGAATACCTCAAGTGTGTGACGGAAATGTTACGCCCCTTACCATACTGTGATGATGCCCTGTCAGGCCGGAGCGATGATTCAAAAACATGAAAACCCATAGAGGGCTAGAGTGAGCAGAGGCGGCGGGCTTGAAAACGGCGCAGCTGGCGGATTCGACGAAGGAGCGTCCGGAGGGCTTGCGGCAACTACATGTGACGACCCCGGGCTGGACTCTGCTTCGTCCACGGTGAAATCCGATCCGGTAAAATTGAAATCGCATCATATGACCCCTTTAAAATATTATCCACATCCTTTTCACATCAATTCTAAATAAGAATTGAAAGAATTATGAATAAAGAATTCTCTCTACAGCCTAGAGGAGACAGCAAATAATGTTTACGGAAACTAACCAACAGCAATTACAATAATCATCAACATCAAGAGCATGAATATGAAAATGAACAGTCAAAATACAATCAGTGATAATTACAAAGTATCGCAACCACATCAGACCAACGTCAGCCTGTCCTCACATAATAGCTCATGTTTTCGTGCAACATAGTTATCTAATCTTCTTTGGTAGCTATGGCAACGTCAATAAACTTCACGGGTGACAATTATGCCTCATGTTACACTCGCTCCTCTATTGTTGTCTGATTTGCCATCAAGGTTGTGTCGCATGTATCCACAGCAACCCTTCAGCGTCTAACCGATTGAATAAGTTAGCACATCATTAGCCCTGACCTGTCTGCTCCTCAGACCAGCTGTTTCCTCAAGCCTGACTTACTCTACAAGGGTAATAAAGTGGCAGCCATTGTTGCATTCTCCTCTTAAGACTGCCAAGACTGTTCTGTGATCAGTATAGGAGCACCACCCCTGAATGGAGATGTGGCGAGCTGAAGCTAAATATAGACGAGGGACAAAACCGCTGGTAAACAATGGAAAAACACAACTCACTTCATGGCAGTGAAATGAAAAGTGTGTGAGAGACTATGATGAATGGAATTATCACATTTAAGAGATAGTTCTCACAAAAATTTAAACTTTGTCATCGTTTATTATTCACCCTTGTGTTGTTCAAAACTTATATATATTCTGTGGAAGACATAGGAAGTCATTGTGAATTTTTTTTCCCTCATACAATGAAAGTCAATGGGGTCCAAACACACAAACAAACTGCGTGCAATTTAAAATCACTGTTTTCTGTTGTAATATATTTAAAAATATTATTTATTCCTGTGATGGAAAAGCTGAATTTTCATCAGCCTTTACTTTAGTCTTCAGTGTCACATGATCCTTCAGAAATCATTTGAATATGCTGTTTTTCTGCTAAATAAACATTTCATATTATTATCAATGTTGAAAACAGTTATGCTAGTTCATATTTGAGTGGAAACCGTGATAGACTACCATTCAAAAGTAAGAGGTAAGATTTAAAACAAAAAAGAAAGTACGAAGGGACAAATCACAGGAATGAAATACATTTTAAAATATATTCAAATACAACAGTTAGATTAGTTATTTTAAATTGTAACAATACTTCACAATATTGCTGTTTTTACTGTATTTTTGATCAAATAAATGCATACACTTTTTATATATTCTTTTTTCACAGAAAAAGTTATGCGGGTTTGGAAATGACATGAGAGTATGTAAATAATTGTACAGTTTTGGATGAACTATTGCTTTAAGATCTTTTGGTATTTTGTCTGATTATGTAAAATGAACAGGGGAAGTGGAACAACAGGCTCTCTGGGTTGTCAAGTTGAGCAGGTGCTATGTTGCAGCATACTGACAACTTTACAATAGCTGGTGACGAGTTCGTAACACATGTAGGCCAGTGACAGACTAATAACTTGGGTTACAAATAAGAAAAAAAGTCAGTCTTCAAATTACTAAAGCGTCTACGGGGCGTTCTAAAATAAAAGTGCTTTCAATGTAGAAGTGTACGACACAATGCCTGACATATGCAAATCTGTATAGAAGATATAACTATAACTCAATGATCTCATGTTGACTAAATTATCGCTTTAGGACAATAACAGTATTAAGGAGGTTAGAGTTTAGGTCAAGTCAGTTTTTTTTCAGTTTAGGACTGTTTTTACATGTCCACTGAGATTCAGTGTTGAATCCGCACTGTAATTCGAACCACTCTCATTGCCCAAAGGTATCTCATCATACTCTTTCAGAATTCAGCACTTTCTTTTTCTTTTTGCTTTACATTCCCGAGCCGCTTTGTCCTATGGGACCTTAAAGACCGTGCCTTTTGCAGGTGAATGAACTCAAAGGACTTGCACTGCTATGATCTAAAAGTAATTTAACCATCTGGACCAGGGTCACATTTTTCCAGAAGCCTGCTGGTGGTGATACACTAGTCTATACACATGCACTATATAGAGCTTAGGCTTAAGAAAGTTTCCTATGCTGTAGTGCATCTACCTTTAAGCAAGAAAAGAAGAACTGACTTGAATGTCATCATATATTCAGCATGCGTAAAATACATAATGGTACAGTCTGGAGAGATCAATGAAGCAGGAAAGCTACATGAACGGCTGATTTCAGGAATGCCAAATATGTTCGGAGTCATTAAGCAAATGCATTTGCTTTCCAAAATGCTTGAAGTGGTCATTTCCATTTTCAGATACATTTCATACAGTGAGGGATTAAAAAAAGATAATATTTGACAATTGCTGCACGGCTGAGTGTCCAAGTTTGAATGTCCAAAGTTGATGCTATTATGCCTATTGACCTGAAACATTCTCTATTGGATTAAACTAAATATGTTTGCTCATAACGCCAGTGTGACGAAACAGTTTGGACACAAAGGTCACAATGCAGGAAAATCAAATACAGAAAGGTTTATATATGACCACTGAACTAATGAACTTGATCAATCATGGTTGAAAGTGGCTGTTAACATAGAGTGGGACATCAGGCAAAGTGGAACAAATGCATTTCATGATTGATTGTCCTTTAAATAATAGGAGACAATCAAATGCAGCAGTCATTAATAATTGCCAGTCAATAAGAGTCTTTGTCACTCTGAAAATGTCTTCATTTGTCTCACATCATCATCATCAACATAGTGATGAAGCTTCAACATCCAACCGATCCTAATGATCCCAATTGTGCTGTAGTGTATACTTAGACACGAATGTATATTGAATTTAAAAAAAGAAGCCTTGTTGCAAAATTGCAACAGCTCTGTTATAATACAGGTGCATCTCAATAAATTAGAATGTCGTGGAAAAGTTCATTTATTTCAGTAATTCAACTCAAACTGTGAAACTCGTGTATTAAATAAATTCAATGCACACAGACTGAAGTAGTTTAAGTCTTAGGTTCTTTTAATTGTGAAGATTTTGGCTCACATTTAACAAAAACCCACCAATTCACTATCTCAACAAATTAGAATAAGCAAAAGGAGCCCCTACCAAGTATTGAGTACATGTACAGCAAATGAACATACTTTCCAGAAGGCCAACAATTCACTAAAAACATTTTTTTTATTGGTTTTATGAAGCATTCTAATTTATTGAGATGCACCTGTACATATATGAGATCACATATGTTACCCTTGACAACTCGTTTTAAATATTTCTACCATGTCACACTGGCTATTTATTTATCATTTTCATATTAACTGAAAATAGGTATATTCAATTTAATAATTCAATAAATGTATAGAAGTTAGGTCCTCTTGGTTGAGGAAAAGAAATTGCATAAATAAAATGCCCGAAATACAATTCTGCCTCAGGTAAAGATTTACAAATTAGAAAGAAGTAATCAAGACACAATAAAAAGTTTAAGTCTATTTTAATCCATTCTTTAAAACTAGAACGGTTGTTTTGGATTTAAAAAAGAAAACAGAAAAATAACAAACTAAAGAATCTAACTTTAAAATCCGCCAATAACAAAGACTAGACTAGCAATGTTGACTAACTAGTCAGCATTGCTAGTCTAGTCTTTGAAAACAATTAAAGCGAACAGTTCATACAAGATACTGAATTAACACGTGAAACTGTTTTATTGCTGTCAAAAGCTGCATCGCCTTTAGACTGTAAACTACTCTGAGGCAGCACCACCACGCGGTAAATATGATTTTCATCAGCAAAAGTTCCACAAAACAGACGTGAAAGCATATATACATCGTGGTAAAAATGATTTCGCCAATGTTTTCCTCATTAATGAGAAAAGTGATATGAAAGTGAAAAAGTAAACAGGCTAAATAAAACACGGAGAATGTTTAGTACTTGCATGCGAAATATTAGCTATGTGTTGAGCTGAAATAATTCTTAGGAAACATACACTTGTTCTTTTATCAATGTATTACAAGAGAAACACCGAAACAGTATTTGCATGCTACCAAATATAGTCACGTAAAGGAGAAAAGCATAACGTCTCACGTACCAAATAAAGTGCCACGATATCCCTCCTGAACATGTAGGTGAGAAGAAACGCAGAGTCAGTGAGTTCTGTGAAATATGTGACGTGTAGTAATCCCAGTATCTTTACAGTCCGCAACGGGGGAATAGTCCGTAAGAGCGCAGCTTTCTACTCAACGCGCACGCAAATAAGACACAATGACTACTTTCCCAGACGACCGTGAGAGAGGAGCGGTTGAGGACGTGCAGCAGTGTCGCGGAGTCCAACTCACTGGGCAGTTTGTGTGAGGCGCTCCGGTCAGAGAGCGACAGAATGAGACGCACTGCCGGTGAGCGCCCCCGTGTCTACACTGAGAGCGACGCGACGCAACAAGACCAGAGCGTCCCACCGAACCAACGAGCCTGTCTGCACGGCAAGAGAGCGCGCGGACAGCTTCATTAATGATGATAGGGGCGCTCTAGTTTGTTCAGAACATCAGAAGAACATAATTTAAAGTCACAGTGCGTGAAGTGGGAGCCCTAACCGCAGTAAAGATAGTTTGCGGTTTGATATTCAGATTTCTTTTGGCTATAAATACACAGTGCGCTGTCATAGACATGAAAATAAAACCGAGTGTCGTTCTCCATGATTTGTGAATTCAGGTGACGCTGTCCTCCTGGCCGAAATCATTTTTTTTTTCGTTGCGACTCTCAATTTTATAATGCCTATAGCTCCAAAAGTTGGACACTTAGAGGATTGAAACCGGTGTCAATTTCACCAGCTCGATTTGTGAATTTTTTCACAGTTAAACTCTTGTCCGTAAACCCCTTGGTAAGTCCGCTATAAGGAATGTGAAAAATAGGCGTTCTTTATGTTTAACGTCTATTACCAATAAACACGCAGACTGCTCGAATACAAAAACATTGTTTTTAGGTCAAACTCGATTTGTGAAAACTTTCCCAAACGCAGTTTATCGTGTGTCTTTGTTTCTCTTTGCACTGCTCTTTTTTTCTTCTGTCATGTCATACGTTGCTGTTCCAGTGAATAATGGTTTTCCAAGCCATTAGATAAATCATACACGGCTCTAATAGACTATTGTGATTTGTGTAATCTTTCACAATATAAAGGTTTGGTTGTTTTACCTTACCTTTTATGAGTCCTTGGCTTCTATTTTCTGTTTTGCTAAAGGTTTCACAGTATAGTTTTTGTCATTTAACCCTTCCCTGAGCCCTTAACTTAACTATTCTGATCTGTGAAAACTTTCACAGTTCAGTTTGGGTCAGC
>NW_015549582.1:70562-70913 GCF_001515605.1 Sinocyclocheilus anshuiensis
TTTATTGTCAAACAAAGTGTACAATTGTATATGTGTATGTGCTCATTTACCTAATGACTTGGAAACCGTTATTCACAGGAACAGCACCGAATGACATTATTATAGGCTACAAAAAACGGGGGGCAGAGCAAAGATAAACACTGCCACACGATAAAATGCGATTGTGAAAGTTTGCCTTCGACCAAATCGAGCTCGACCTAAAACAATGTTTTTGTATTCCAGCAGTCTACGTGTTTATTGGTGATAGACGTTAAACATGAAGAACGCATTTCTTTAACATTCCTTACTAGCGGACTTACCAAGGGGTTTACGGACAAGAGCTTTGCTGTGAAAAAATTCACAGATCAAGCT
>NW_015549582.1:71077-76460 GCF_001515605.1 Sinocyclocheilus anshuiensis
CATGTCTATGACAGCGCGCTGCGTATTTATAGCCAAAAGAAATCTGAATATCAAACCGCAAACTATCTTTACTGCGGTGGAGCACCGAACTATTTTTTTTATCACCCTGTAAAGTTTAGCAATTTTGGACTGTCTTTGGACTGGTTCTTATTTTCAGTAGCGTAAAATAGGCTACCACCAGAGGTCACAATTTACATTAGTGCCTCTAGTGTAATCACTGATGTATTTATTTCCCCGATAGGCCTAATGACCGGTTGACTGTACAGTATCAAGCTTATTACACGTACTCACCAAATAAATAATTAGCCTTAGCCTATGTCAGTATGAAATATTGATTTGAGTTGAGATAGGCTATAATCGTACTTGTAGGCTATATTATCTTGAAGCTCTTGGTAATAAAAAATAGGCTGAATGACACAATTTACCATTCAGAATTAAAGGAATAGTTCATCCAAAAATGAAAATTATGTCATTATTTACTCACCCTCAAGTTGTTACAAACCTGTATGAGTTTCCGTTTTCTGTTGAACACAAAATATGGTAGCCTATTTTTAAGAATGCTGATAATCAAAAAGTTGACGGTAGCCATTGACTTCCAGTAGCCTACATTTTTCCACACGGGAAGTCAATGGCTACATCGACTGTTTGTTTTCCAACATTCCTCAAAATATCCTCTTTTGTGCTCAACAAAAGAAAGAATCTGGTATCCCAATTAGTAGGCAGGCTATTCCATTGAGTCATGAAATAATTTAATAGGCTATAATTAAAGGCCTGTTAATGCCAAGATTAATAAAGATAACAATACTATCTAAGCCTATATTTGCGTCCACACAAACGGACGATAATGTTCTATTTATTATAATCGCACACTGCAGTTTTGTCTTGTCGCTTTAAATACTTGAGCACTTTAATTTGGATTATGATTGGCTGTCAATGTGTTTATATCGTTCATCAGCTGAAAGAATAAAATCATTCAAAACAAATCCACCGAAATTCATCTGTGTCCTTATCGTAGTTGTGGTGTGGACTAAGAACAATGTTTTGAATTAGTCAATTATTTTATTGCTTATCTGAAAAAAAAAATCGGTTCCGAATCAAACAAAATCGTTCCTATGCGTTGCTATCATTATAACTGTAGCGTGGACTTCCCTATTCTCATATAATTAGAATGATTATTAAAACTTTGTATTTATAATTATTGTCCTTGGTGTGAATGGCTCATATTTTATATGAAAAATGCTCAATATTTTGAATAGTTAAAGACAGGCAAAATCTTGCATTAGTGCAAAAGAATACACTCTGAATGCATAAGTTCTCACTTGCATTAGTCATGCATGTTATATTAATATACATTTAAATATTCCAATAAACTTCAACACAGTGAAAAGGAAATCCAGAGTTATTCACAGCTATACAGAGTAAAGGATTTAATTGTACTTGCTAGGGTGCAATGCTGCTTTGGGAGGAGGCCTGTTTTTCAGCATCAGAAAGTATAATGACTTGGATATAATGCCCTACTTGTAATAGAGAGTTGCTATGCAGCCAGGCAAGGGGGAGAGAAAAAAAGAAAAGAAAAGAAAGAACGGCTGGTCCAATATTATATGCAATTGCCTACATGAAAGCAGAGTATTAAATTCCTTGAATGACGTACTGTGTCTGTGACTCAACTCAAACACCACAGAGAAGTTCAAAATGAGTGTCAATAAAACATTTACATTTGGATAATGCACAGTGTTCTTGGAACACAAGGAGATTAAAGTCATTATCAAGTTTAAATGTGGACTAAAACTTTAATCCTGCGATAGTCTTATTTGCTGTGTTCATTAGCCAGAAAACATTGCCAAAAAGCAATCAAATATTTGCCAGCCCGAAGGCAAGCGAGATGATCTGCTATTATTGCGTCCATAAAAGAATATAGAGGCTTCCGAGGACTCACAAATCAAAGAGCATCCTGTATCGCTTGACAACTGTGTTTAACAATACATAATTCCAGACTCCTGATGAAAGCTTAGAAGACAGTCTAATGACTAAGTTGCCAGGCAACCGTCTGCTAAAGTTAAGACTTCTTCACCTGGTTCTTATGTAGGTTTCTGAACATGTTTTGGCAGGGTGGAGAGATTATTGACTACAATGACGAAAAAAAAAACTGGTGTAGAAACTATTTTCACACAGATATTGCTTGTAAATTTCACAAAGAAATGGCAATTAACTATGGAATCCCGTTTCTGCCACAGAATTAAAAAAAAAGGTAATTGTGTTTTTATCTCACACGTCTGACTTTTCACAATTCTGAGTTTAAATTTCTAAATTTTTTCTCAGAATTTTGAGAAAATATTGATTATTGATATCTTACAATTCTTATACTGTCCTTGCAATTCTGACTTTTCTCACAGTTCTGAGTTTATATCTTGCAATTCTGACTTTTTTTCTAGGAATTTGGAGAAAAAAAGTAATTACAACTTTTCTTGCAGTTCTTACAATGACTTTTCTTCTTGCAATTCAGACTTTTTTTCTCAGAATTCAAAAAGTAAATATTACTTTCTATCACATTCAGACTTTTTCTTGCAACCCTCACAATTCTGAGAAAAAGGTTATTGTAACTTTTTATCTAATAATTCAGCCTTTTTCTCACATTTCTGAAAAATTACGAAATATAAATTCACAAATGCGAGAAATATAGTCAGAATTTTGAGATAGAAAGTCACAATTACCTTTTCTATTTTTTATTCTGGAAACATAAAGGCAGAATTTGTGAGATTTGTTAAACTCAGAATTGTGAGAAAAAGCCAGAATTGAGATAAATAGTAGCAATTACCCTTTTTATGTTTTTATCCTGTGATGGAAATAAGCTTCCATAAGCAACACACTGAATTAAATGTAAAAATTTGCAAGTAGAAAAGCAGTATTTTCTTGTAAAACTCCAATAATCTTTGTTTTATGTACAACTTCATTAAGAAATCATTTATTACACCTTATTTGTCTGGATATGCAGCAAAAAGCCTCATTGCCCAAACCGGTCACCACTTTTGCAACAGGACCATGTCGACCAGCCTTGTGCTACACAATCTCCATCCATCACCAAACAACCGTTTGCCAAGTTTGTCCCCCACTGGGAGCATTAAAACAAAAGGGAAGCACGGAGCTGAACAACTACCTCAGCAGTGATTCCATCATAACTGACCTGGTCCCTGGGGCCACTCAGGGTACCATGAAGGAGGATGCCAAGCTGCCCAACTAAGTCCATCAGACATCATTCACCTCTGAATACCTGTGTGCAGCTCGCTGGGGCGTAGTAAATGGTCCCTCGGTCAGGTGATTTCCCGGCTTTTCTCTTGCTCGGCAGGCTGGAAGCGAGTCGGCTGTATTGGATCTATTGACCCCTGTATGAAGAAGAAAGCTCCTAGCTGAAGTGGGTTTTGTGGAGTGATGCTCAGAGAATAAAAATGGATGAAGAGATGTAATGAAATGTATTGTTTCTCTCTTTTTCCTCTCGCTATCTATATCACTCCACTCCCCAAGTTTAGCCAGTGGAAGACTGTATTTGTCACTGTCCAGCCTGTTTCAGACATGATGGATAGGATTAGAACATTTTCTTATTTTAAGAGTATGACTGGAAAGCTAGTAATCTGAGCGATACAGAGTCAAGTTCACCTTCAGCTTTAAAACCAATTTAGGTGCACAAAATGAAAATGAGCTTTTTAAGTGGCTATACAAGTATGAAAAATCAGTTCATACAGAAATAAAGTGGAGGCTCGAATTTCCGAGGATATTAACAATGATTAAATTACTTTATTTTAGCTCAACGTGAGGCCCAAATGCTCAGTGGGTTCCATAAAGGAACACTGCAGGGGATATAACTAATATATAATATTAAGTGAATTCTTCCTCTCATCAGATGATTTTTTTTTCTTCAGGTGGAGTCAGAGGAGATGTAGAGAGCTCATGTTTCAGGGGAACTTCCCTTCCCTCCATAATACACTGAGGCCTTTCAATGGAGGTTAAAATGCCACAGCCCACACAGTCACAACCTTCGCACCCCAAACATAAAACAGACCAAAGGCTAAAGCTTACCATTATATGAATTACAGGTCATCATCCTGTGCACTAAGCAATTTAAGACAATGGCAAAAACAAATGATCAGTAAAAGGAAGTGCTTAAAATGTTGATCTTCAACTTCAGAAGTTCAATTAAGCTGTATTATATATGAGATTTGCCATTTTTGCAACCCTGCTACCAAACCAGAGATGTCTAAGTGATTAAAACGTCAAATAGCTTTAACATTAAACACATAAAACATCATATTAAAAGCAAATGTATGTAGTTTTGTGCATGTGGACTTTAGAGCCCCCTACAGTTAAGTGAGTGGAATTCAATGTCTTAAATATACCACTGTTGTAATTACATTAGATAGATGCATAGATATGTACAGTATAAGTAGATGCCTCATTCGACAGCTCCAAACATGTAGACACGTCCGCCATCTTGCAACAGTCAACTTGACATCATTCACCATAATAATCAATGAATATTCAAAGATGCCACAATCCTGCAAAGCCGATGGTTGTAAAAACTGCCGGGATTTAAATTCCCGAAGAAACGGGATAACCTTTCACAGGCGAGAATGTGTTGGTTTGTGTTTTTAAATGTATTAACTCAATATTTTTTAAAACATTGGTAACATTTAATGTCGTGTTAGCTAATGCGCTGACCTTGTTGTATGGTGTTTGTTAGGTCTACACAACACGTAACATTTTTTAGTTAATAATAAGTGCATCAGAAAACAGCTTGTCGGGCTCTCAGTTTACAAGGTGTTATACTGTCATTGTTTTTTTTTTTGTTTTTTTATTAAGTTATAAACGTGTTTTTGAATATTCATTGATTATTATGGTGAATGACGTCAAGTTGACACTTCCAATATGGCGGATGGCTTATGTATACCGGCCAATAGAAACCGTCGCTAATGAGGCATCTACATACTATGGATAGATTTCGAATATCGAACTATTTCGTTCGAAATTTACCAAATTGACATAATCCCACAACAGACATGTAGGGTGAAGTGGGAAAGAAACAGAAACCATTCGCCTAATTAGAAGTCAATGTAACATCAGAATTATTTTAAAGGGGTCATATGATGTTGCTAAAAATAACATTATTTGGGTAGGTTTAGGGTAGGGGTAGGCATGGGTGGGTAGGTTTAGGGTAGGGGTAGATATGGACATTTAAATAAGCCTCAAACTACATGAATAAGATGATGGTAGCACAATCTGATGGGTAGCATTTTTCACTATCGATTTGTGCTACCAATCTTTTTAATGGGAGGTAGCACAATCTGAGCGGGTAGCACAAATCGTCAGAACACCGGGGCGGGTGAAATAATTA
>NW_015549582.1:76748-77041 GCF_001515605.1 Sinocyclocheilus anshuiensis
GGAATATTTGGGTTGAACTGTTCTGGAACAGTGTTGTAAATACAACTTAACCACTGAATTCTAGTCGTGTCCTCTTTTGGAAGGCCAAACAATGTAGTTTCGCTTTCACAACGAAACCGCGTCACACACTGTTTTGAGTGAGCGGAGACCGGAGGCCTTCCGGCGGCTAGAGTGAGCAGAGGCGGGCGGGCGGGCTTGAGAACGGCGCGGCCAGCGAATTCGACGAAGGAGCGTCTGGAGGGCTTGCGGCAACCACATGTGACGACCCCGGGCTGGACTCTGCTTCGTCCACG
>NW_015549582.1:77132-87088 GCF_001515605.1 Sinocyclocheilus anshuiensis
CTTTTGGAAGACCAGACAAAGTAGTTTCGCTTTCACAATGAAACACACGGCGGGCTAGAGTGAGCGGAGGCCGGTGTACTGACAAAACATGCTACCTATCAGAATGTGCTGCCAAAAATATATTTGCATTGTTTTAAGGGTAAGTTTAGGGTAAGGGTAGGAAAAGGAGAAATTGAAACCGCATCATATGACCCCTTTAAAACTGACACTCCAAGGTAAAAACTTTCATACATTTGCTTTAAAATAAACAAAACAGGTAAAAATAACAGGGTGTTGCCCTGTAGATGTTTGTAAGTTTAGGACCAAATGTGGTTTTGTAGTTACTGATAAACATACATTTAGCATAAACTAATGAAAAATATTTGTTTCATAATTTTCTCTTACATCGATGCAATTGGGCCATGAGGATAAAGCAGTATGGAAAATGGATGGAATTCGTTCTTACAATAACTTGGGTAACAGAGTTGAATAGTTAGCTTGTTGAATGGGTACAGTGTATGTAAATGGTGAAAAGGCATTTGGTAATAATAACAACATATCTATTGTCCACAATAATTCTCAGTTGTTTAAGAAAAAGAAATGGACACAAATTTGTATATTCATGGAAAGTGCTTTATATAATCACATTGTTACACATATTTTATTTATACAAAAGAACACATTTTATAGCATCTAGCTTCTTGTTAGAATTTAAGTCAACACATGATAAACAGTTAATAAACATCAATTAAAGACTTGTTATTTAAATTACCATAGAACTTATTTCCAGATGCCCTTAGTGACTCCTTCCTAAAGCAGCACATTCATTATTATCATTACAGTGTGTTTGATCATGCTGTCGTGGTGTTCGGTAATCGAAATGTTGCAATTAAGTTGGGCTTCAAATCATGATTCGCCCACCTCAGTGCAGGTAAACATCCATCATCTCTCACTCCCCCAGAAGAGGCCACTGCAGCTTAACAAGCTGCCCAAAAACACTCACATGAAAACAGTTTGTTGACAAGCAAGTTTACAGTGGGTAATTGGTTTCAGGCACAAACCAGACAAGTTAATTAATTTGAATTACTCACTGTGAACGGCAGGGGTCAGACAAAAAGAGCAGGCGGGAGTGTAAAGAAGTTTAGTTTGCCACCAAGTTGTTCACTAAGAAAAAATGCAAACTTTGTTGAGACAAGAAAGAGGGTTGTTGCAGCTACTAATCTTCTGTCTGCCTCACCATTTCAAAGCTTGTCATAATATTTATTGCACATCATGATTTGGGTACATTGAAATACTAACATTGAAATACTGATGTTATGATGTTACAAATCATAAGGCTTACTGCATCTTATTAGATAGCTGCAAAAAAAGCAAATTAGAATTACAGTTTTTAAATGAAAAGACTCCAACAAGATGTACAAATGAGAAAGATCATGATATACCACCCTTTGTTAGACCAGAGAGATCATTATAATTACTTACATGGTCTAGTTGCTTTCTAGAAATTGGATTGTGTGGAAGATGGCGAGCCAGTTTCAGCAATGAATGTAATTTCATGCAGTGCAGTGATAGCAAAAGAGGAGTGATAAAGCACACAGATCTGGGTTCGTGACATCTCAGTAAAATCTAATGCTTAGACAGAAAGGACACTTATATGTTTAACAATAAAGGAAGGTGCTTTAAATTCAACTTGAAATGGGTTCACAAACCATTTACTGAGCTAATCCGACATATTCAATGAAGGGAAAAAAGGAGGAGAAGACTTAATGTTTATCCATCACTGATTGGGTGTGAAAAGTAAATGTTACATAGAATGGCACCAGCTGGAAGTGGGTTCTTGCTCTAACATAAAAATTGATTTATTGTGCAGATAAATAGAATAAATTCTATGGAACATGTTTTAAGGGGCCATTCACACAGAATGCATTTTTGCATTGCTTTGCCCTTTTTTTCCGTCTCACGCATGACACAGTATTCAACCAATGCATCCTCACCAATGGATCCTCTGCAGTGAATGGGTGCCGTCAGAATGAGACTTCAGCTGATAAAAACATCACAATAATCTTCAAGTAATCCACATGACTCCAGTCCATCAATCAGTATCTTGCGAAGCATAAAGCTGCGTGTTTGTAAGAAGTGATGGTTTAAAGTTAAAAAAGGATCCATTGGTGAGCAATGATGTAAATTTCTTGAAATCTGTTCTGATTAATAAAAAAACTCATCTACATATTGGATGGCCTGAGGGTGTTAATTTTCAGAAAAATTTCATTTTTGTGTGAACTATTCTTTTAAAAGAGTTCAACTTTTAAAACAGGCATCTTTAAATTTTTTAATTCCACTGCCCTGTGTCTCACATTTTGATACGCACAAATGCATTCTTTGTGAATGGCACATTAGAAAGTATATAGGTACATTTTGATTTCTCATATATGGTGGGGCTAGGGCTGCATGATATTGGAAAAAACTCACATTGTGATATTTTGTTTTTCTGCGATATATATTGCGATAAGAAAAAAAATCACCAGATGACTTGAATAGCTCTATTTGAAAAAAAATAAAATAAAAAATCAATGATTGGGGTGAGTAAATCAGCATAGAAAATAACAAACAAATTTCAAGCATAGATAAATATAATAGAACAAAGATACAAATGAAATAAACAGTGCTTTATATTTTTCAGGTAAGTCTAACAGTATTCTGATACAGAAATCGAATAATCAAATGTAAAATAACACTGCATAGTCTTCACTGTATAAAATAAGTGTAATAATTCTGTGTTAAAGCTACAAAAGTTAATTTTCGTTGTTTGATTAACATTCATGACACAGAAAGCAACAGGAACATTAAACTGCTGCTCCATTTTCTTTTTCAATTGTTTACCTTTACCTAAGCCATAAGCAACTGTGTTTACAAGGATACTTGCAGAGACATGCATTTTGACATAATTTCGCGCATAAGTGTCATTTCAGGCATAGACTGTATAGATTTCAGGCACAAATAGATGTAGTGAACTAAATTCGGTGTTCATGTGGATCTGTGTGTGAGCACAGAAAACAGTGCATGTTCATAATTGAGCTTTCTCGTGCTCAAATGGTTTAAAATCGCTTGAATGTTTAAACCGACAGGACCTAAAACACATGCAAATGATGAACCTTCATTGTATGACGGTTAAACTTTGCAATGAATCCAAGAATCACCTGCGTTTTGATCCTGGTACCTGGTCCATACGGATTAATGATCACTATACTAAACATGTCACATCCTGCGATGTGTGTGACGTGGATGCGCACATCGCGATATCGATGCTGAAACGATATATCGTCCCTAATTTTCAGTGACTCTTTATTTAGGTTAGATTCTCTTATTGAGTTATTGAATCATTCACTGAACCGACTAATTTAAAAATCTTATTTATTCAGGAATTACACATAATTGTGATCCTGCAGTGACTCTGTTTGGAACTATTTTCACTGGCAGAATAGAAACAAAAAATAACGGGCAATAGGCCTATTGAGTCTAAAATAAAAGTTAATTAGTATTAACTTATTGTTTATCGAACTGTTCTATAAAAGCAGTATCACACTGGCAATCGTGCTGCTGTTGGTCGTAAAGTATTCACAATTATCCATGATATATGAATATATCTGATTTTAACAAAGCATCATTCATCTAATCCAAATACTAGAAAAAACAACAGATTGATCACAATACCATCTAGCACCGCTAGTGCATTGATCTGTTTCAGATGAAAGAACAGGTTTTCCCAAATCATGACTATTATATGGGATCGGAGGATTTGTGTCAACAGCGCCATTCTATCCTGTGGCCTGTCAGCTGTGAAGCATGGGATTGAATTTAGCTTGTAATCGAACAAATCATATTGTCTCAGTCTAGTAAGAGAGATAAGAGTCATCATGTTGTCTTTTCATGCAACTGAAGAATCTGTTCCACAAAGGGATTCTCAAAGGAGAAAAAGTCGAAGTTTTCCGATTAATTTTGGTTTTCTCTACGGTTTGTTAGAGCATTGTAATGGAGTCTGTTTGTGAGGTAATGGCTATACCTCAAAAAGACTGAAATAAAGTAAATATGCTATATCCTGACCTTTTGCACAAAGTTTTGGAACAAAACATTCTTAAAACTAATTACCTGTGATATATAAGTTAATTGAATCCTGGCTATCAAATTAGACAAGTGAGACGCAGATGTCAGTCGAACTTGACTTGATTCTCAGGAGCGTTTCTAATGTGTAACTCCATCAGGAATTTTAATTAAACTGCTGCGTAATCTCCGGCATCCATTTTTCTTTCTCTTTCACACACATTTTGCTCTCGTTCTCTGAATTCTGTTGAATGAACACAGCCACATTATCGCTTAATTAATTTCTATCAGCCATGCCACAATGGCTTCTAGAGCAAAAACAGCATCTTTCAAAATGACAACAAGCAAGAATCTCTTTTGTTTTTATAGAGGGCTGATATCGCATTCTCATTTTCATAGACCATTCATTTGAAGCCTTGTGACATTAAGAAAGCTGACAGTCACAATGGATATTAGGTGAAGTAGTCATCTTGAAAAATAATGGGTATGGCACTGAACTCAATTGTGTTTGTTTGTGCAAAAATAGTCCAGTTACCGTCTACATATATTCTTTTATTATATAAATATATTACTATAAGCATAAATTTAAAGCTGCAGTCCGTAACTTTTTTTGGTTAAAAATGATCCGAAATCAATATTTGAGCAAGTACATAACCAGCCAGTGTTCAAAACTATCGCCTTACTTTAGCCCGATTCACAACGGTTAGCTTATAATAATGTTTTCTAATTTGAGTGGTACGGGTAGGTTTTCGTGCTTTTTTCCTCAGTTGGTCAGAACAAACGTGGCAGACTTGTTACTTACTTGTTCAGATCACAATATCCGGTGAAAATGCTTATTTGAGTCATATATATTCCAAGACGTAGGCTAGAATCTGTGATTGCGAAGTATGGTAAATATCCACACCGGTGCGGTGACTGACTGCCGCACATACTCTTCAGAACATTAGATTCATCCGTGCTGGAGCCGTGCCGCCGCACAACCCACGCAAGGAAGATAATTCCACACACAGCTGCAATTCCAGGTTTTCAAACCACAGACGTTAGGGCCACAGGTCTGTAGTCATTAAGTCCTGTTAAAAGCTACATGACAGTTTAAGGAACAAATCCGCACAGAGAACATATCTGTTGCAAAATGAAAGCTATCAGAGGGAGAAAATAAGACAGAGTGAAAGAAAGAGAGAGACAATAGTAGCTGCTGACCACTGAGAGCGAATGCTAGACCAGCCAGCACAAATTTCCTCCGCCCTGAGCCATCAATAATCAGACACAATATAGGAAAAATTACTAATGTTTCAGCACTAGGCATACATATTCATGTTTATCAACAAAATTCAGTCCCAAAAGCGTGTGAGATATGGGGAAAGTTTTCTTACACTAATATAACTTAGCAAAACATAATTTAACAAAAAAGTATTTTTGACATCTAATGGTACTCTAAAGTCAATAATGACCCGTACACAAAATGTATAAAATATTTTTTGAAATGGTTATATCTCTTAAAAAATAGTTGTAAAAAAATCTGAAAATAAGTAAATAAATATATTTTTTAAAATTTTATTTTAAAGCACCTGCAAAGTATAAAAATGTTTATGTATCTCTTCCAGGTTAAAATGGACCCAAACTTTATTATAAATAAAATAAAATAAAATAAATGCAACCTTGTAAAGATGTTAAGAGACTTATTTTTAAAACATTAAAAAACCCTTAATTATTCCAAACTTTTTACAAGTAGTGTATACTAATTAGATTATTAATTATTTCTAGGTGATGAACCTGTTCAAAAATGTATATGCAGCAGATACAAGAAATGTGCTGTGCTTTCTTGTTTCTTGCCATGGTGGTGAAAAGCATTTTATATTTCAGAATTATGAGATTTGATGTTGCTGAAGTCCAAACATTCCATATACTGGACACTAAAAATGATCTAGTTAAATTGTTCATACCTAAACATGCTTCGCTTGTAAAAATTCCCATCTTGGACTGAGAAAGTTATAATTCTGGCAACAAATAAGTGCTGTGTCAAGCGTTGTAGGTAATCGTGTGGAGTATAGTATCATTATAGCTTTCTCTCATCAGCACTGCTGCCAAGGTGCAGATCAAACACTTCTAATAGCTCAGCCTCGATCAGAAGTCGTAGAGAAAGAGACTGTGTGTACATGAACTGTGATAACACCCTCTATCACAGATGGTTTCTGCAATGGAGCAGACCATATATGCAGCCTGAAGGCAGAAACTGAATTCTCCAGAGCAACCGTTTTGCCCATAAAAATTTCTTCTCAAGATGGCTAATGGGAGTCTGTCTGACTGCACATAACCTCTGCCAGACTTAGAGAATGAGCTTTTAACATCTCACACCTGGCACCTTTAAGTACAGGCAGATGGGTATTGCGATTCAATTAAAATGGAAATCTTGTTCAATTAATGTGGTGGAACAAAGGATTTTCCGGCGGTAACAAGAAACTGGGGGCCGCTGATTATCTGAGGCTGTGTTGATGAGCCAGACAATGGATTAACATGGCACGCATTCACAAACACAGACAGACAGACGTGCACATACATGCACACCAAGTTATGAGCTCCAGCGCCAAAGCGGCTCTAAACTCAGCTGATAAACCTCAAATATCATGTGTGCCTCTTGTATTAGAGTTTACAGCAATGTAATCTGAAATTAATCAAACAAACATTTTAAATACGTCTAAATATCTTTTTTGTTAGTTTATTTTTATTATTACGATTACATAATAACATCAATACGTTTGTTTGTTTCTTTATTTCTGTCCATGTCAGCTTATGGGCTATTTTCATGGCAAAAAGTATATTTGAGTTATTAAATAAAAATAGATAAATAAAGTAATTAATTAATTAATAAAGATATTTAAGACCCATTTTTCCTTATATAATATATATTTAATAATAAATTAGGTCATTAATAAGTCAGAACATACCTGAAATGAACAAACAAATCAACAAATATTACATATATACACATATATATATATATATATATATATATATATATGTGTGTGTGTGTGTGTGTATATCATCATTCCGATCATTTTTGTTTACTTTTTAGTGTATTACAGTAAAAAATTTTCAAAATGGGTTGTACAGTCATTGCTAAGTCAGAACAAAAATAAATAAACTCAAAAAAATTTTATAAATAAAACAAAACATAAAACTTACTAAATTAATAAATGTATTATTCTATTATGTTTCATATATATATATATATATATATAGATAGATAGATAGATAGATATATAAGACATATAAAAATAAAATAAACAAACATTGTAGGAATTAATAAATGAACAAACAAACAAATACATAAATATAAACAAGCAAATAACTAACTAAATAAATAATTTTACATTTATTATTACTAAAGGTATGGATTTGACAGTCACTGTTGAGTTTTAATTAAGCTGTGCGAACACAGTAATAAATTACATTTTAAGTTACATTAAAATAGAAAACAGTTATTTTAAATTGAAATAAAATTACACAATTTAACTGTATATCTGATTAAATAAATGCAGCATTGGTGAGCATAGGAGACTTCTTTCAAAAACATAAAGCCTACCAATCACAAACCTTTGCATAATGTATACTTTACACTATGTCAGAGGAGCTGTCCTTCTTTATTATTATTATTTTTTTGTAGCTCATTCCTGCATTTTGGACTTTTCACTCATATTTAAAATAGAAACAAACAAACAAATTTCTGTTCAGTTTCTTTTCCCGAAGAAGAGAAAAACTGACTTATCACTGTTCATTCCACAGACATGCTGCAGCAGTGTATCTATAATCCTCCGCCTCCGGACCATGTGTTTTGTTTTGATGGGGAATCCAGTCTTTGGCCTTGATGCATAGTAAAGTTTTTGCCGTTACACTGTATTGTACTATTAGATCTGTAGTGTACTATTAGATGAATATAATGCAGGTAATTGTCTGCAAATTATTAGTGGCTTTGTCCTGCAACTCATTAGAGGAGTCAATTTCAAAGAGTATGATATCACCACAAGTCTTTGCCATAAGTTAGAAATCCACTTCCTGGAATGACAATTTTCCATTTGTGAAACAAACCCCTCCCTGTTAATTTATGTTAAAACTTTGACTCAACACAACAATAAATCACTGCTGCAGCAGGCAAATTTTGTCTTTGCACTCTTGTGTGTCTAATACTTCAAATACCACTGACTTTTAATGACTTTGCTGTCCTGTTTTGAATGCATAATTAAAATAAGCCAATATTAATCGTGTCAGTGTTTATGAAGTAAACCTGGCTGGTGGGATGTTTAAGACAGTGAGCCAACAGTTTTGGAGCATCTCTAGCACAAAGCTTTTTATCTGCTGAGAGTCAAATCTCAGTGCGGCCAATAACAAACCTCATCTAAACCTTATTTTGTTATTAACAGAGGCGTCGCCCACAGTAAATGACACTGTAAGTCTGTTTAAAACATAAGATGGCACCAAAGTCATTTTGAGCAAAATAAGCAGCCTGAAAAATGTCCTCTCTCTCTCTAATCATATGGGTCTCCATACAGCAGGAAGCGCTCGCCCACAGCACATCTTGCTTGGAATGAATCATAATTAAAATCTACAGAGAGTCTCATAAAGCCTTTGCCCTCACAGCAACAAAAACATTAAGACAAAGCAACCTTTCATTCTGTGTGCTAATTACAATGGCATATGAATTTTGCTTACACATTTGTAGGATTATTTCTTTAAAAATCTGTTTTGAAAATGTACTGGTTTGTCATTGTATTACATGTTATTGTGAACTTAGCCAATCAAATAATAAGCAAACACACATGCATCCATGTGTTCCCACAACAAGGAATAGTTGCAGCCTGGTCATACGTAGGTATTAATAACTTTGACAAGCACAAAACGTAAATATTTGTACGTTTTGATTGATACCGAAACGTAAAATATTTACGAATATTTTATATTATTAAGCGTCATACAGCGCAAGAATAAAATGTATTCCTTTTGTAATTATGTTGCGTTTTTTGGTGTATTTGATTTTATGGTTCTATTGTCAGTCACAGCATGTCGGAGAAAATGCCTTTTGTGTCCCATGGCAAACAAAGTAAATATTACATAATAAGTAATAGTTAAACGATTGTTTTCATTGTTTATTCATTTTAAGGCTTTAAAGTGTTTAAAGTATTTTTCGAAGGGAGTTGGCAGCAGAAATCACACAGAACAGAACAAAATGTTATCATTTCATATTAATTAAACTTACTTTAATAATGCAATTGAAAACATAATTCCATTGATATGACAACTGAATACAATATAATAAAATATTAATGCCGCGATTTTTACATTAATAAGTATTAATTTGTAAGTCTGTAAAGTTGTTCATAAGTAAATAATTTACGTTTTAGGTGTCGTCAATTTGTCAGTATTGTACGTTTAGATGCTGTAAATACGTCAGTATTGTATGTTTTAGTGTCTGTGTAAACGAAAGTAAATGTACGTTGTGTAGAACATTTTACGTAATATACATACGAATTCTCATGAGATCAGGTTGATAGTTCATGCCAAAATGAAAATTTGCTGAAAATGTACTCACCCTCAGGCCATCCACAGGGTTTCCGCGGGTGCTTAAAAAGTCTTACATTTAGTTGTATCAAATTTAAAGGTGCAATAGTTGATTGTCTTTTCTTCAGAAACATTTTTTGTTATGCTGGTTGAAAGTCTCTTCACATCCCAATAGAAATCATTAAGTTAAGTGGTCTAAATGTATTTATCTGTATTTATATATTCTGTGGAAGCTGTAGGACCAAGAAATGTTCGTCCAGTCAAAACGCTCGGTCCGACCGTTTTAATTGGCTTTCCTACCTGCCTGTCAACGTATGTATTAGCAT
>NW_015549582.1:87125-91118 GCF_001515605.1 Sinocyclocheilus anshuiensis
GAAGTGAGCTACGTGCATGAACTGTGTTCCGATCGATATGATCCCTACACAGTGTTCATTGCTCCCTACTCTCTGAGCAGGGGAAATCCATTGAAGTTTACTTCACTTCGGAACATGGGCTGGAATTGGGAACCGCTGATGCAGCCTATTGTAATGTTGTCTCTGGTATTCTGGTCTGTGAGCAAGCGTATATGCGTTCAGGGGGCGTGGCTTTGGACGGCGATTGCAGGGAGGGTGGGACGTTCGCTTTCAGTGCTATCAGGCTAAAGTTAGCATTTTCCAAGATCTCCTACTGCACCTTTAACCCTAACCCCTGAATAATATATTAAACATATTAACATGAATGATAGCTTGAATCATGCAGTGCCATATGCTGTTTCTTTTCTAAACAGTCAGACTGACAAAATGTCCTAACTTTATGCGATGTGATACGACAAGTCAGGAGCATTACCTGTCGCAGTGTAGCAAAATTACTGAGTGCTCACCTGATCAGATTCTAAAGTGGATAAAGGATGGAAAAAGATGCTGGAAATGTGGACGCACAAGTCATAAATGGGAGGAATGTACGTTGAGGAAGCCCTGCAGGGACTGTGGTAATATACATCTCGGAGTCCTGCATTCCATTGCCCAGGATGGTCCTAACAGTGTGCTGCTGACAACATCTCACGAGCGAGCATATCTTACTTCTCCTAGTTTGACGGGTCGTGTGTACCTGAAAGTAGTTCCAGTGCTTCTGTGGAGAGGCAAGAGGTCGGTTTCGACCTACGCTATTCTGGACGATGGGGCTCAGTGGAGTATCATCCCTCCTGCAGCAGTCCAGCAGCTAGGCATTGAGGGAAGGGAAGCGATTATGGCCCTTCGCACCATCCGACATGACATCACAGAATTGAAGGGGCAGTCAATTGACCTGCTGCTTTCCTCGCAGTCAAGGCCAGAGGAGAAGCACAGCCTTAAGGGTGTCTTCACCGCGCCTCTCCTCACGCTAACCGAGCAAACCTACCCCGTCAAGAGGCTCCAGCAATGTTATCACCATCTCAGAGGGATCCCCATTCCATCTTTCGATAGGGTCCAACCCCTAATTTTAATCGGGTCCGATTATCCGTCTCTGATTACCCCAAAGGAGCCCATCAGATTGGGACCAGCGGGCGGACCAGTCGCTGTACGCACGCAGCTCGGTTGGGTCCTCCAGGGACCAGATGGATTGCTCCCACATCAGGTACCTTCCCCGCAGTGTTTGTTCACTTCTCTTACACCACTGCGAGACCCTGTCTATCAACATGTCGAGCGACTCTGGCAGCTCGATGTCCTTCCATCTCGCAGCGAGAAAGTGATAACTCGGTCTAAACAGGATCAGATGGCTGCAGACATGTTAGAGACCAGGACGCGACGAGTAGAAGTTGATGGAGTCTGGCGCTACGCTACTCCACTCCTTCGTGCTCCAGACGCTCCACCGCTGAAGGGGACTACGGAATCCGTTCTGTCCAGCCTCAGGAACACTGAGAAGCGCCTGAGTAGAGACCCCGAGAGGGCTAAGGTGTATGAAGCCGAAATACAGAAGCTCCTTGTCTCAGGGTATGTCGTCAGGGTACCACCAGAAGGCCAGCAGGTAGACGAGGAGTCGTGGTTCATACCACACCACCTCGTGCAGCATAACTGCAAATATAGGTTGGTCTTCAATTGTTCCTTTGCATACCAAGGTGTCTCTCTTAACCAGCAGTGGCTTCCAGGTCCTGATTAGCATCAACACCCCTACCGATCTATTAGTCCCGTTCACCTACTGCACATTTAAGGCCATAAAAAGTCTTAAATGGTACAATAAATGATTTCAGGAGGTCTTCGGTTTGGGGACGGTCGCCGTGATTTTGCCAAGTAAGACATGTTCCTGGATCAACATCTTTTGTCCAAAAATATAGACCTAACTCAATACCTACCCCTAAACCTAACCCTACCCATAATTTATTCCTAAAATCAGAGGGAAATGATAGGTGAATAACAAGGGTGTAGAAGCATCTAACCCTGATTGTAAGCCTAAAACTGACATTTCTTGAAAACGTATCCCTCGATTCTGATTGGTTGATTGGAATGTTGTTCAACATGTTGTCTTGGTGAAATCACGTTCACCATTTGGGGACGGATCTATAAGAATTGTAATGTAGTTCCTGTCCCCAAATTTATTCTGATTCTGATTTCAGTCACGTGCTGCGCTGCTTTGTGTACTGCCGTTACCAGGGAAACCGCTATATTTTTGCAGCGCCAGAGAGAATGAATTTGCATTTTTCAATAAGCCCTGCTGTTTTTGTTCAGATCAATGTGAAAGGCGACCCAAGAAGCTAATGCTAATGCATTATAAAAATCTGAACAATTAAGACAAGATATATGTATGTTATTTAATTAATATAATTAATTAATATATGATGATAATTCTTTAGTTGAATATAATAATTAATACTTTTGACTCATCCCTTTTCTTAAAAATTGTTTAAAGGCTTAAATGTGCGTGTTTATCATTTTAGAAAACTATTTGTTTTTGTAAAAACCTCTATCTGAATCGCAAATCCTGTTTTTTACAGTCATTTTACAGTTTAATATGTTACCATAGACATTGCCCTACCCAGCTCATATGGTATTAATTTTATTTGTGCAGGTCTTAAAAAGTCTTACATTTGATTTTAAAAATCCTGTAGATACCTGCTTCCAAGATGCAGATTTGTTTTATCATCAGAACAGATTTCGGCTGCGTTTCTAAAAAACATTGTAAGCCTAAGTTGATCATAGAACCGTTGTCACCAATGGAGTTATGATCAATTTAGGTTTATGATGCTTTTGGGAAACACAGCCCTGGACTAATTTAGTATTACATCACTTGCTCACCTATGGATCCTCTGCAGTGAATGGGTGCCGTCAGAATGAGAGTCCAAACAGCTGATAAAGACATCACAATAATCACTCCAGTCCATCAGTTAACAACTTGTGAAGTGAAAAGCTGCATATTTGTAATAAACAAATACATAATTAATGTCCTTCAAACTGTTCACACTTCTAACCATTGCTTCCGGATAAAGTTCATAACCCATCATATTGCTTTCTCCGGTGAACAAGTCATCTCATCTGAATCAGGAGAGAAATATGCACAGATCAAGCACTGTTTAAAAGTGAAAACAGTCCAAAACAAATATATTGGTGGATTTTGATGTGAGAGGACAAAAGGGGATGGACTTTCACTGAATGAAGCGTTATTATGGATTATGGACTGGTATTTTGACCAGAAGCAGGTGCTTAAATTTAAAACATCGTAATGATAGATTTGTTTATTACAAACATGAAGCTTTTCGCTTCACAAGACATTAATTAATGGACTGGAACACTTCCCATAACATCTGATGTACTCATTACACTGTAAGAAGAATGGCATCTACTCTAATATTAGTCTCTTTCATTCTT
This sequence comes from Sinocyclocheilus anshuiensis, assembly GCF_001515605.1. NCBI lineage: Eukaryota > Metazoa > Chordata > Actinopteri > Cypriniformes > Cyprinidae > Sinocyclocheilus > Sinocyclocheilus anshuiensis. The sequence goes on from NW_015549582.1 coordinate 90,567, forward strand.
ATTCCGAGGTCACCGTAGCCATACGGATCCAGTCCGTATCCAGTCCAGATGGTGGATCAGCACCTAGAGACGACCTCTACAGCCCTGAATGTCAGCGGAGACCACATCAACTAGATGCGCCCCAGAGACAGATCCCTTGCGAAGACCTCGTCACCTCGACGACCATCGGCACAAGACCACGGGAACCAGACAAGACCTCTGCACCTGTGTTGCAGCCTGGAATTAAACCACAACATGCTGGTTTCGTCTTGCCAGAGGAGAACTGGCCCCCCAACTGAGCCTGGTTTCTCCCAAGGTTTTTTCTCCATTTTTGTCACCGATGGAGTTGTGGTTCCTTGTCACAGTCGCCTTTAGCTTGCTTAGTTGGGGACGCTTGACTGATAGCACAGACACTACTGGAAGAGAGCTGAACTGGATGATGACATCAATGAATCATCAATGAACTGACTTTAGCTGAAAAATGACTCTGTTAATGTCTTCTTGCATCATTGACAAACTATTTTCCTGTTTGACTCTGTAAAGCTGCTTTGACACAACCAGTATTGTATAAAG
>NW_015549582.1:93293-107088 GCF_001515605.1 Sinocyclocheilus anshuiensis
ATAGACATTGCCCTACCCAGCTCATATGGTATTAATTTTATTTGTGCAGGTCTTAAAAAGTCTTACATTTGATTTTAAAAATCCTGTAGATACCTGCTTCCAAGATGCAGATTTGTTTTATCATCAGAACAGATTTCGGCTGCGTTTCTAAAAAACATTGTAAGCCTAAGTTGATCATAGAACCGTTGTCACCAATGGAGTTATGATCAATTTAGGTTTATGATGCTTTTGGGAAACACAGCCCTGGACTAATTTAGTATTACATCACTTGCTCACCTATGGATCCTCTGCAGTGAATGGGTGCCGTCAGAATGAGAGTCCAAACAGCTGATAAAGACATCACAATAATCACTCCAGTCCATCAGTTAACAACTTGTGAAGTGAAAAGCTGCATATTTGTAATAAACAAATACATAATTAATGTCCTTCAAACTGTTCACACTTCTAACCATTGCTTCCGGATAAAGTTCATAACCCATCATATTGCTTTCTCCGGTGAACAAGTCATCTCATCTGAATCAGGAGAGAAATATGCACAGATCAAGCACTGTTTAAAAGTGAAAACAGTCCAAAACAAATATATTGGTGGATTTTGATGTGAGAGGACAAAAGGGGATGGACTTTCACTGAATGAAGCGTTATTATGGATTATGGACTGGTATTTTGACCAGAAGCAGGTGCTTAAATTTAAAACATCGTAATGATAGATTTGTTTATTACAAACATGAAGCTTTTCGCTTCACAAGACATTAATTAATGGACTGGAACACTTCCCATAACATCTGATGTACTCATTACACTGTAAGAAGAATGGCATCTACTCTAATATTAGTCTCTTTCATTCTTATTCCGAGGTCACCGTAGCCATACGGATCCAGTCCGTATCCAGTCCAGATGGTGGATCAGCACCTAGAGACGACCTCTACAGCCCTGAATGTCAGCGGAGACCACATCAACTAGATGCGCCCCAGAGACAGATCCCTTGCGAAGACCTCGTCACCTCGACGACCATCGGCACAAGACCACGGGAACCAGACAAGACCTCTGCACCTGTGTTGCAGCCTGGAATTAAACCACAACATGCTGGTTTCGTCTTGCCAGAGGAGAACTGGCCCCCCAACTGAGCCTGGTTTCTCCCAAGGTTTTTTCTCCATTTTTGTCACCGATGGAGTTGTGGTTCCTTGTCACAGTCGCCTTTAGCTTGCTTAGTTGGGGACGCTTGACTGATAGCACAGACACTACTGGAAGAGAGCTGAACTGGATGATGACATCAATGAATCATCAATGAACTGACTTTAGCTGAAAAATGACTCTGTTAATGTCTTCTTGCATCATTGACAAACTATTTTCCTGTTTGACTCTGTAAAGCTGCTTTGACACAACCAGTATTGTATAAAGCGCTATACAAATAAAGGTGACTTGATTTGGCTGGAGTTGTGTGGATTACTAGTGCATTATTGTGATGTTTTTATCAGCTGTTTGGGACTCTCATTCTGACAGCACCCATTCACAGCAGAGGATCCATTGGTGAGAAAGTGGTGTAATGCTAATGATTTTTTTTTTTTCATTTTTGGGTGAACTATACCTTAAAATGACAACAATACAGCAATATAACAGGACAATTCCCTGTCACAACTAAAACAGCCTGACTGATGCTCCTTGTCTAAAGCATGACACTGCAGCTTCCTGCACTCATAAGTGTAACTGCACTTGAGGCTAACAGTACTCATATTTATGAGGATGGATGTGCTGCCTTGGCCAGCTAGAGCACACAGCCACTTCCTGCCACTCACCATCCACAGTTCTTGCAACCGGATGCTTATATTTTTATCATATGATGTTCTTCACCCATCTGAATGATACTCGAGACATCTCTTTAAAGGCTGTGAAACCTGTTCACAACCTATTTGGACTCTATATAATGACACATTTACAAGGTTATTCGGTTAGAAAAAAAAAGTAGGATGTAGGGTAGAAACTGTGACAACAGAAAAGTTACAAATATTTTTTTTGTTGAGTCAGAAATCAAACCAAAGCAAAAATTAATAATAAAAATACAAATAAAGTCTTTATAATAAATGTAATAATATAAATTTATATCAGATATAATATACAGAATATTTAATACTTTGCGGTCAGTAACATTTTGAATGTTTTTGAAAAAAAGTCTCTTATGCTCACCAAGGCTGCATTTATTTAATCAAAAATACTGCAAAACAATAATATCATGAAGTATTATTACAATTTAAAAGGACAGTTTTCTATTTTAAAGGGGTCATATGATGCGATTTCAAGTTTTCCTTTCTCTTTGGAGTGTTACAAGCTGATTGTGCATAGATAAGATCCCTGAAGTTGCAAAGACTAATTTCTCAAAACCAAAGAGATATTCTTTATCAAAGTTAAGACTCTGCCATGCCCCCCTAAAACGACTCGTTCTAACACGCCCCCACATATCTACGTCACTATGTGGGAATATTTGCATAATGCGCCCAAATGTTCACGCAAAGAAAGAAGGTGTGGTTTCAGTAACCGCAGTTAGTGTTGAAGCAGCCATGTCAGGGAGACGCTGTGTGTTTCTAGGCGAAAAATGATCTTTAAAAAAGCATCATATGACCCCTTTAATATATTTTACTTTTATATTTCAGCATCACATGATCCTTCAGAAGTCATTCTAATATGCTGATTTGCTCAAGAAACATTTCTTATTGTTATCTATGTTGAAAATAGTTGTGCTTCTTAATAATTTTGTGAAAGCTGTGACATTCTTTTTTAATCATTATTTAATGACCTGAAAGTTAAAAAAAAGTCACTTTTCATCATTTTAATGCATCCTTTCTGAATAAGTTTAAATCCTATTAATAAAAATATTGACACCAAACTTTTTAAAATCTTTAATATATTCGTTAATAAAAAATTATTTCATAAAAACATTGATATAATCAAAATGTCTATAATCAAAATAACAGCAGAAATTATGCTAGCATTACTTTATTTTCCAGTGTCCTTGTTACACATGTACTTAGTAATAACAGTAAGTTATGCATAATTAGATGCAAATATCCCTCAACTAAACCCAAACCCTATAGTAAGGATATGCTGTTAAATGTGTAATTGCACTGTAAGAAGGACACCTTAAAATAACGTCTAACCAGAAATACAGGTTTGTAATGACATGATGGTACATAAATGATAACACAATTAAAATTTTTTTGGTGAACTATCCTTTTAATATTTGGAATAAAACTGGAATAACAAATTATATCTAATGCTAATGTGCAATAGTGCTTTGTAAAATCTATTCTAACTTTTAACTTTTGATAATCATATAATTTTTGCGACAACTTTTAGTATATTTATCCTCCTACTGCTAATGTCAAAGCAGCAGTTAAACACAAGCTGCTACAGACGCTGCAGTTTGGGCAAGAGTTTAAATCTGATTCATACCCTCATAAAAACTGCTCGGATAAGAATAATTCTGATGTGACATTTTCTGCTCATCCGATAATCCTAATGAATACTTGATAAGCACACACTAGCGACCAAGATGAGGAAAAGAGAGAGAATGGGTCAGCTTTGGTGCCTCTAGAGAGAAAAAAATGAAGATTTGACAGAATCAGAGGACGCACAGATGAGTCAGAGAAAATGTGAAGAAGCTTCCTCAGCTCAAGTCTACATTGGCTGACTCGTTTTTGATGGCTGATATGTGTGTTTCATTTGTTTCTCACACCAGATCCACGACTAACACTGATGATGGCTGCAGGTGCTGGCGGCAACACCTCCGGTGTTCCTGCAGGGTGGCCAAAAGCAAAGTCACTTACCTTCTCTTGAGTGCTTCTGCCTGCGGTGTGGCTGATATGTTCCTGTATGAGCTGTGGAAGAGAACAGGTACAATCACTGCTCATTAAACACTGAAGTTACAGTTCACTTCAAGTGTCAAAACATATTCCAGGCGAGAATTAACGGCACCTGTATGGTTTTAATCAAGTCATGTTAATGCTATCAACGTTAACACTGTAAATCACACACAAAACAACCTTTTCTACATTTATCGTCTACACAGCCTGATGACAAGGCTTACCTGGGTTTGAATGGTTTGAATGTTCTGATGGTGATTTAATGGACCACGGCAATTACACAAAATACATTTTCTACAGTTTATACATTAGCCTTTATCCCAAAAACCATAATAACATTATTCCAAATCATGTATTTTCCAAGCTAGGAAACAAGAATTGCTAATAGAGAATACAATATCTATATAAAATATATCTATATGTTTTCTATATAAAATACAATGTGACAAAAATTAATTATAGTGTATATATATATATATATATATATATATATATATATATATACACACATTTATTTATTTACACACACACACACACTGATTTATTATCAATGTTGGAAACAATTATTTTTTGGGGGAATCTGTGATACTTTTTCAGGATTCTTAGATGAAAAAAAAAGTTAAAAAGAACAGTATTTATTCGAAATAGAAATCTTTTCCAAAAAAAGTTTCTACTATCACTTTTTATCAATTTAACATCCTTGCTGAATAAAAGTATATGTAAGGAGGCTCTTTGCATGAGCATCACCATATTTTTAAAACATATTTATTGTTTCTTTGCATCAAATTGTTAACATAATACTGACTTTTCTGATTATAGACATTTTATTATATAAAATGTTGGGGTATGGATGACTTTGTTGACCAAAAGTGGCATTTAAAAGTGGTCGATAAAGGTCAAGAGTAATTCTTTGGGCAGGCTGAATCTCCTGCTAACCTCTACATTACATGCATCTCCAGCATCCTCTTGACGTGTTTGATTTACATGTGCTGTGGTGAAAGACCTGTTGTAGTACAAATAGTTTAAAACATTATGCAGAGCTGCATTCTACAGTCATAAGTTAAAGTTGTAGCGAATGCCAGGAGCCGCCCACCTCACTGATTTGACTGAGGTTCGATCATCCCACACAGGAGAGTAGGAAGCAAAGCACAGAGGGCACTGGCTCTGCAGAGTTATGAATATGGAAATATGGAATACACAGCCGGCTGTTAAAAATAAAAACCTGAAAGTCAAGTTATCATAAAGATGTAGAGAACTTAAAGGAACACATACAATATGACAGAAGAGGTGGAGCTGAAAAATAATGTACTACTGCCCCCTTGTGTTGTCAGAAAGTAGTGGACAAATTATGACTACTACTAACGTCTCACTTACTATTACTGACTTTTATAGCAAGTGAACTGTGCATAGCACGCAAACGTTCCGAATCAATAAAAATACCCAGATGACATACTGCTGTTCCAAATTGTGCAGTATACAAAACAGCATAATATACTTTAGATTTTCCAGTAGATTTCCACTGTGACGAACAAACAAGTCATGTCTTCTGGACATACTGTTAGGTTGGACTGTCAAGGGTTAAGAGTTATAAACAAAACTTACTTTAATATTATATACTTCCTGTATTATTAAAAAAAGAACAGCATGCAATATATACTGTACAGAATTCAGTTGTCAATTTCCAATACTGAAAATGCATGCAGTGAATACTATACGATATGCAGTATTCTATTATTTCGTTTTTTTTTCTTGCAAATTAAACTTTTTTTTTTTTCTAAAACGTTTATCTAGCAAGAATGCATTATATTGATCAAAAGTGACGGTATACATTTATAATACTAAATATTTCCATCTCAAATAAATAATGTTATTTTGAATTTTTCTGTTTATCATAGAATCCTGAAAAAAAAAAAAACTGTTTTTAACACTGATAAGAAATGTTTCTTGAGCAGCCAATCGGCATATTATAGTAATTTCTGAAGGATCATGTGACACTGAAGATTTGGCTGTTGAAAATCACAGGAAGAAATTATATTTAAAAATACATTCAAATAGAAAAGTTATTTTAAATTGTAATAATATTTCACAATATTACTGTTTTTGATCAAATAAATGTAGCCTTGGTGAGCAGAAGAGACTTCGGAAAAGAAAAAAAGAAAAATTTGACCAACTCCAAACACTTGAATGGTAGTGCATTTTTGTAAAATATACAATATGCTAATATTCAATTTCGAACAGAGCCTATGTAACTGATAGTTACTTATGGTAAAATAACAGATGTAGTGACCAAATATACCTTTAATTTACTTTTTGAGATCACTAGCGTATCAACACTGATAAACAAGTATGAAGCTTATCCATCAAGTTTGTTGGAGAAAAATGTTGTTTTCAAACAAGACAATTCACCGATCTTTATTTTTTGAAAGAGATTCAAAGGGTTTTTCCATAAATACAAAAATAGCATATACAGTACTTCAGTTTAAATGATATAATACATGTTGCAGGATTAGCATTTTAAACCAAATTATGATTAAGTGAAATTATATAGTGAAGGACCGAGGCGATCGGGGGGGAAAGGGAACAGAACTACACACATATTCTAAAAGCACACTGATCACATCCTTTCATGTGGACTTTTTTTAATAAAAAAAAAAAAGTGTGCTCCTATTATGTGAACCTGATATATTGACAACTGCACAGAGATGACTTCATGCGCTCACCAAAGCACAAACATTTTCACAAGGAAGTTCTGTTTGAATTCCTCAAACCATAACGCACACACACACAAAGGTCTATTTCGGTTAGCAGAAATTGTTAATAAGGGCACCGTGATCTCAAATGCATCAGTGTATTACATTTAACCTGATAAGCAATACAACAGAGTAGGACTGCACACATTTACACGAGTCATAACCATTAGCCACACTATCCACACCGGCTCTGGTTGATTCGGGAATATTGGACATTTACCAACAGACGGAATTAAGGCAATTACAACACATTAAAAGTGCTTCAGGGCAAATGTTTTCCTTTTTTTAATTGTCATCACATATAAACGGAGATTATAAATAAACCTGAGGCTAGACCTCTATACTTTAAAGAGACAGTTCAGTCAAAAATCTAAATCCTGTCATTTACTCACCCTCATGTCAATCCAAAACACACACGTGTGACTTATTTTCTGCTCTGTAACATAAAAGAAGATATTTTGAAGAATGTTGGTAACCAAACATTACCGCTGACTTCCATGGAAGAAAAAGTCTTACAGGTTTGAAATGACATGAGGGTGAGTAAATGATGACAGAATATTAAAGGAATAGCTCACCTAAAAATGAAAATTTGCTGAGAGGTTTGAAGTTAAAAAAGCCTATTTAGTTCCTCAAGCAGCCACACGTGATCATGGCGTTAGTCTTCAACACTACTGCAAAGAAATGACGGTGAAAGTGACTGTTTAAAATATTGAAATGGCTGCGTCTGATTTATGGCTATGCGCTGTGGTGTTGCTGGAGGAAATAAGCATAAGGCATGGGTGAACTGAAAGCACCGGTACACCAGCCTGGGCAGAGCAGTGCTCGACTCTGCCAGGAGATGGCATCAGGCCAGTCTCATTCTTTATACCTCATATTGTGCACTATCCAAATTCTCTCATGTCAAGAGAATGAGCAAGATCCACTGCCAATGTGAAATCTTTTTTTTTCTTTGTATAATTTGCTTGAGAAGAAAATAAGCTGTTGCTTAGCCCTTGTTGTGTTTCTATAATGAAAGAAGTCTAACTTGAGCTTCCCTCTGGCTGTGATTGACTTTGGCTATCTACTTGCTGATTGGCTGGAGAGGTGATGCTGGGCGTGTAAGGGGGCGGGGCATCACTAATTCCACTGGAATCGTTGCCGTCTGGGATGGTGATGCTCAGGGATGTGTCGGTGTCGTCGTTTTGAGCGTACTCACTGTACGGTGGAGGCTTCAGGTCATTTGCTGCACAAAACAAAGAGGAGAGTGCAAAGGTCATGCAAAAGGTTTGAAATCGAGATGCATAGAGACTTATAACAGTTTATTTCATTATGTAATATATACAGTGTTGGGGGTAACGCATCAGAAGTAACGCGAGTTACGTAATCAGATTACTTTTTTCAAGTAACTAGTAAAGTAACGCATTACTTTTTTAATTTACAAGAAAATATCTGAGTTACTTTTTCAAAAAAGTAACTCCAGTTACTTTGTTTTCCCATTTATTGACTGACAAGTCTCCTGTCCCCATATTGGGAGAAATCGGAAGTGCAGAGGAGTTGTGTGCGCTGTGTGAACATGATGTTACTGTAGTTCTAGACTAAATGTGAATGTGCATTAATTCATCCCAATCACAAAAAACAGATTTAGTATTCATCAAAATGAATTAAAACAGTGAAATGCAAACTCAGAATATGACGCAAATCTGCAATAATTAAATATGTTAAATGTATCTAATCCCATTTTATTAACCAATGTCTTTGCTGCTGACCTTTGATGATCCAGTTCAACCATACTAATAAGCAAAAATGACTTTAGAGAAACTAACAATTGTGCTTTGTTTTTTTATTGCTGAAGAGTTTCTTATCCTGCGTTCTACTGTACAGACGTGAATTTCCTTTTGCTTCAGCCTGAGGTTTATTCATTACACTTTTTGGTGTGAAAGGGCTTTTACATTTGCTATAAATAGAACTTCTTATGTTAATAACAATCAAGCCCTGCTCATATTTAAAAGGTAACGTGAAAGTAATGTAACGCATTACTTTCCATAAAAAGTAACCAAGTAATGTAATTAGTTACTTTTTGGGGGAGTAACACAATATTGTAATGCATTACTTTTAAAAGTAACTTTCCCCAACACTGTTTAACACACCTTTCCCAGCGGCTCACTTTCCTCTTGCAGTAGTTCATGAGCTCGTCTTCTTGCAGCAGCCGCTCCTCGGGCCCCAGCTCTGGAAGACGGATGTTGTAGAGCGGGTGTCTAAAGAGCCACTCCAGCTTAGAGCCTTGCTCGGTCATATTCTGGCTCGTGGTCCATGGGACGGTCGCAGCGGCTCCGTTCTCCAGGCTGCTGTCGGTGCACGAGCAGCTTTCTCTGGGCAGCTGATACCAGGTTCTGAGTCTGGGAAGCAGGATGAAATGGATGTCTGCTGCCAAAAGGGTGACCAAAGTGACGGCCACCAGAAGCCGATATATACACCAAAATCTGCTTTTAACATTCAAATGTCCTGATAACCACAGTCATAATCCAGGTGGTAAAACAGAAAGTCACAAGATGAGTTCATTGTATAAAACATGGCTAATACTTGCATAAAGAAAAAAAAAAAACTTAACCAGAAACATGAAATGTCACATTAATTGTAAAATGCCTAATGCACATTACTAATGCACAAGAATGGCCTAAAAACTACTTTAAATATAAATCACATGTAATATGTCATGCAGGGACTTCTGGGAATGTCCTTTTCACCATAATTTACCGTAGGCCTATATGTTAACATGCAAATATTTGACAGCATTTTACAGTAAAATTACATTTAATGCAGTGTTAAACCATTTACTATTTTTTACTGCATTATGGTAAGGTATCTTACAGTTAAACAGTTTTAGTGTAGCAATTTTATACACATTTCTGTGGAAATTGTTTTTTAATTGGTAGATGGAGAGATAACAGAACACAAACATATCAACTTTTATTGACTCATTAAAAGTACTACTAGATAAAAAAAAGAAAAAATAACACTAATAATGCTAGCCACAAACCTTTAGCTACATCTGCAGAACCAAAACTTGGTTTGTAACATGCATGCTAAATAGCAAGGTCATTCTTAAAAAATTACATCATTTCCTTTTTCATGTTGCAGGCCACTGCAAACCATAAATGCCTCATTTGGCCTTAAACAGCAAACAAAAGCAAATATTGCTAAACATTTCCATGGAACAGGTGACAAACTACACACAAAGCTTTTGGGGAAAATGGGGGTTTTCCTTCACTCAAATATCAAGAAACGTTGAAAATGCCGAATGATGTGGCATTGAAGTTTGGCAAAAACCACATCCTGCACTGGAGATATTATCTTTCACTCTTCTAGGTCAAAGGAAACAGTATATGCATGTGTTGCATCTTCTTGGATTTCTTTTAGACAGATCTACTTACTGGAATCTGGTGTCCATAAACTCATGAGACATTGTTACAGATGATGAGAGTACAAATGGAAAAGGAGGGAAATGCAAAAGAAAGATACAGGAGAATGGAGCTGTGAGCCAGAATCTGCCATTTGCTGCCAATCCACACAAAGAAGATTTCCTTCTCTGCTGCTGAATGAACAATCAGAAGTTAACCTGATGCATAGAGCTTTGATTGCCAAATTCATTTCAACCTTTTCCATGTTTTAATGTCAATATCTGGCAGCTGGTGTACATAACGTCCTTCTCAGCGTGTCAGTTATGAAACCTGCCAATTAAGAAGCATTGGTCTAATTTAGGATGGCTGATGTCCCCAGGCCCACTCTCCAACTGTTGTTCCCTCGTCATAAAATTGTCCCTGTTAACCATTTACAGAGCAGCAGAGTGGGCGAAAACATGAGATTTTCCCTAGAGATGTAATGTGACTGTGATGCTGTTTCTCATATTAGGGTGAAGAGACGTGAAGTATTTACTGTTAATATAACCCTTGACACTTGACAGTCTCCTCACCATACCATATATGTATATATTCTTGGTGATTTGCCTGTAAACATATCTAACATTAGTGTATTAAGCTTCTCATGGAGAAGTTAGGGATGAACTAAGACTTTTGACACACGAGAGAGCGGCAGTGCATTTAATCCTTTACATTCCAGCTGCGTTGAGTATGTATTGAGATACATACATGACTTTTATATTTCTTTGAAATACTATTACTAGGTTATTAACTCATTATTTGGTTATTAACTTATTGTTTGTTTATTAACCAAATTTGCATAGAAATATTTCATTCTTTTAAAGAAATACTATTAATTTTCTGACTCTATTTGTCTGTTGTGTTCCCCAACACATGACGACACAAGTCCTGATGTCCCTTACAGAGAAAAATATTGTTTGCAAAAGAAATTCATATGCCACCTTAAGCTTCAAAACGGTCCTGAGACAACTTGAAAAAACTTAAAGGGGTCATATGATGCGATTTAAATTTTTCCTTTCGTATTCAAATACAATTGATAATTACAAAATAAACTGCCTAAAGTACCTCATTTGATATATTTTTGAAATTACATAGTCAGCCCTCAAGACTGTGGCATGTATGGTCTTAAAAAAATAATCACAAAAAGAGGAAAAAAAAATCACAAGAGAAAAACAAAACAAAACATGAAAAAAAAAAGAAAAAAAAAAAAAAAAGTTAATTGTTGGGTACCAGTGGCCTTTAAAGTGTTCCAGTAAAAGCTTATCAATTTTCTTAATTATCTTGAAATGAATTATTTCTGTCCCAGTGCAGACTGGGGTGTAGCCGTACAGTGAGTCAGTCTTACCTCCAGACACTGCCTCATATGGAGGAGGCATGTCCAGCTGAGAAAGCGAGGATGATGGTGGAAGAGAGGCGGAGGGTTCGCTCACCGAGCCGTCGTCCTGAACTCCGTACCAACTGGGCCAGATTGACGTCTGTGGAGCAGAGCAGCAGTGGGAGTTAAACACCCACAATCAGACAGGAATTAAAGACATTACACACAAGCTTCTGAGGTTGACTTCTTCTGTTAAAGATTACTTTAAATACATGTGGCAGCGAAACCAGATCCGATCGATGCTTGCTATTATTTATTGGAATTGTACAATCACTTGCCCAGGCCTACATATGTGTTTACTACTTACAAGAGCTTGGAGTCTAAGTTTTGCTGGCAAACACAGTATTATCTCAGTTTCAGTAAAGATATGAGACACTTATTTTCTGTGTCATATGCAGCTTCATAGTTCTCACGAAATTTGCTTAGAGAAGGTCATCTTCTAGGTTGGATCTTAATGGTCTGGTATTTCCCTTCCTGATTATGCTCAGCAAAGCATTTTTACTTAGCATTAAACAAGTTACCATTGTAATATACCAGCACACTGTAACTCCCCTAACAAATGATCTCATAAGACAAAATGCATTATAAAACTGCTGTACGATTGACAAAATGACTACTGGCACTGGCACTGAACTGTTTGTTGTCAAAATGAGGGCATTTCCTGTGTGGGGAGCTACAGGCAGCTAGGGTTTCTAAAAATAGGCCTATATATCATTCTCACCACTTCTGAAAAAACTGCAGTTAAATTGCTGCGTAATCTAAAACATTATATCCTATTAAAATTCAGTTGGCATGAGTATAATGGGCTAATAAATGTATAGTAAAAAAAGATGTCAGTCTATTTTTATCCAAAATATCCAGTGAAATATTAAAATAGAAACCCTACTTGAATAGCAAAGCTCTTTGGCTTGATATAGTCTTCAATACTTGTGCTCCAAATTGCTTCCAGATGCTTTTCAGAACATAAGACGCTTTCTTTTAGAAACAAAGGGCTTTTTCTGAATTTAAAAAGCAGCATTATAGCTTCAAAAGCTACAGAGAGAACACATTTCAGACTCTTTTAAAGAAATCCCATTTATAATACAATCGCAGATGCCATAACTTGACTGTAAAAGTGAATACGCTTTAGTCAATCTGCCAAAAAAAAACAATAACATTATTAAAAAGTTTGTCAGCCCTGTCACGACCCTCAGCTCTGGGCCCAACTCTTGTTCCATCAAGTTTGCTTCTTCAGGCTTTTCCACAGGCACCAGTTAGTTTTGACAAGTGCTGAACACCAACAAGAGAAATGATTCTCTAAAACAGAACAGCTCACGCATTTTAGTGGCCTGTGTGAATCACACACACCCGAGACCTGACACTCCTGCCCTCAGTTTGCTTTAACAGATCCTTGTTGTAGCTTTGAGTTTAGAGAGTGAAACGTTTATAACATAATGAGTAAAAAAGATGCCAAGCACCAAGGTCAAAAATGATGTTGTGAAACAGTAAAAGTGGAAGTTCACCAAAACCCTCCCTGTAGGTGAATGAAACAGACATAACACGCACTGAAAATGTAAATTGCAAAATTTCCACCGAATGCACACTTCCATTCAGTTAGAAAACCGACCAAACTGAAACCTGTGAGCAGATGCAAATTTCCTGTGTTTAGATATTAAGGATTCCCCTACAGACTACAGACGCCGTTTAAGATCTTTTTTTGGTGATCCATTCCAAGTAGACAGCGTTAAATACAGGTGTCAACAGGGTCCAAATCACTCAAGCCACCTTCAAAAATGCATGACCACTTCACATTAATATTGTAAAAGCCATCTGTCCTGATATTCAGTATTTTTTCTATTTTTATTTGTTCAAAAATTCTATAATAAAGGGTATATTGTGAAATATTACATTTAAAAAAACTTTATTTATTAATTTATTCCTGCGATTCCTGATTTTCAGCAGCCATTACTACAGTCTCCAGGGTTACATGATCCATCAGAAATCATTATTTTATGCTGAATTTGGTGCTAAAGAAAGATTTCCTATTATGAATTTTAAAAACTGTTGCGCTGCTTAAAGGGGTCATATGATGCGATTTCAATTTTTCCTTTCTCTTTGGAGTGTTACAAGCTCTTGGTGCATAAAGAAGATCTGTAAAGTTGCAAAGACTAAAGTCTCAAATCCAAAGAGATATTCTTTATAAAAGTTAAGAGTCAACCACACCTACCTAAAACGGCTCGTTCTAACACGCCCCCACATGTCTACATCACGATGTGGGAAGATTTGCATAACGCCGCCCAAATATTCACGCAAAGAAATAAGGCTTAACTTTGATTCTCGCTGTAGTATTGTTGCTGCCGCCTCCGCCATGCTGTGGAGACGCTGTGTGTTTCGTTATGAAAGTGAAACTACTTTGTTTGG
>NW_015549582.1:107582-116821 GCF_001515605.1 Sinocyclocheilus anshuiensis
GTTTTGTCTCGTCGCGCCGGGACACGGCATCACAGTATGTTAAGGGGCGTAACATTTCCGTCACACGCTTGAGGCCAATCACAACGCACTGGATAGCTGGCCAATCAGAGCATACCTCGCTTTATAGACAGATGAGCTTTGTAAAAATCGATGCCTTTCAGAAAGGCGGGGCATAGAGGAGCAACAATAATGTACATTATGTGGAAAATAATGTTTTTTGAACCTTAAACCGCATAAACACATTTCATTACACCAAATACACAAAATAATGTTCTTTTTAGCAACGTTATATGACCCCTTTAATATTTGCCTGGAAACATTTTTCAGAAATCTTTGATGAATAGAAAGTTCAAAAGAACAGCATTTAAAGAAGAAATTGTTTGTAACAGTAACTTTTGATTTATGATTTAATTTAATGCATCTTTGCTGAATGAAAGTATTTATTTTTATTTAAAAAAAAAAGAAAAAAAAAATAGAAATCTTACGACTCTAAACTTTTTAACGGTAGTGTATATATACAGTATATATAATGTTTAAATTAAAGAAATTGAGCTTTTTTATCATTAATATATCATACAAAATATTTAATTTTATTAGATGACTAACAGTTTAAAACTCAAAACAGTTTAAAACTCAAAAAAAAAAAAAAAAAACGAATCAGAGAGAATAAGACAAACTAATATTTATTTTGGTGTAATCTAAAACTGACTGAACAGTGATGAGGGTTACACAGTGGATTTAAATACATTTTCAGTGCTTAATCACAACATCCTTTTCCCCTTACTTGATCAAAGGGAAAAAGATGTCTATAAGCTTATATCAGTGTCTCTGCCATTTACCTAGTCAAATCTACTGTGAAATGTCAACAGAAGATACCATAACATATTACACTTCAGTCTATCTTATTGTCTTGCTGAATGTACAATGAGTTCATGAGACCCACACTGTACTGCAACAGGAAGTTAAACTATGTCATGTTTCCAAACAGCGATTATATCAGCAACGGTTGACGCACAGCCAAGCCGGCCACACCTCGAAAAAAAAAAAGCATCTGATTGAACTGAACTTGTAGTTTACTCACATTTTGTCTCTCGCAGATCTGGTGCAGGTACGCTCGTCCTCCAACAATGACGATCTGAGCGTTTCGGGGATTGCTGAGGTACGCAGCCAGCTGTCTTTGCCTTGAGCGATACCAGCAGATGTAGAAGAAGATCTTAATCATAATAAATATTATGACGACTCTAAAACAAGATAACGAACAAGTTCAAAGTCTCAAAGGCACAAGCATGACTTGAAATTACTACATCATGTTGCGTGATACATGCCATAAACAAAATGACCAACTAAAGTAAACTGAAATAAACAAAATCAATGCTGACACAATGTTAAAGCACAAATGAGGCAATACAACTGTAATCACATCAAAACTTACATGTACCAGTATAGCTCCATGTTTCTCACCAGTTGGTATCAATTACCATAATCAGCTTCCAAGCTGTCAAACAGAAATATGAACCAATAACAGAGTTTGGTAAGATCTGCAAAGGAAAACATCAATTTGAGATCTAGGCAATATTGATTTACTCATGATTATAATAATCATCCAACCCACATATGAATAATTATTCAAACTGTCAACTGATCTCATGTTTAAAAGGGTCATATGATGTTGCTAAAAATAAAATTATTTTGTGTATTTGGTGTAATGAAATGTGTTTATGCGGTTTAAGGTAAAAAAAAAACATTATTTTCCACATACTGTACATTATCGTTTCTCCTCTATGCCCCGCCTTTCTGAAACGCTTCGATTTTGTGCTCTGATTGGTCAGCTATCCAGTGCGTTGTGATTGGCCGAATACCTCAAGTGAGTGAGTGGAGGCCGGAGGCTAGAGTGAGCGGCGGCGGGGGGGCTTGCAGCAACCACATGTGACGACCCCGGGCTGGACTCCGCTTCGTCCACGGTGAAAGCAGACCCGGCGAACGTGGGGGCGTGTTAGAACGAGCCGTTTTAGGTAGGCATGGTTGACTCTTAACTTTTATAAAGAATATCTCTTTGGATTTGAGACTTTAGTCTTTGCAACTTTACAGATCTTCTTTATGCACCAAGAGCTTGTAACACTCCAAAGAGAAAGGAAAAATTTTAATCGCATCATATGACCCCTTTAAAGCAGCTCAGATTCTTATAATCACACTAGAAACATTTAAAACAGACTTTATTTCAAATATATTGTGTAACAAACAAGGTTGCGTTACTGTTATACAAGCAGAAAACTGAAAACAAACTCTCACAAGCACACGCTTAGTTCACCAATATAAACAAACTAACATCGCACGGGAACACCAACTCTTTAAATGCACTCATAGGGCTTTTTCTAGTTATATAATATTAATATAACTTGTCATAAAGAAAAGCAGCTCACCTTTAAACGCGTTTTAAGTGGCGTTATAATCCAGTTTTAGCCAGCTAACGAAGCATCTGCTCCTCATGTACACGGAGGAAGTCGCTTTGCTAACGGGCTACAAAATATGTTTAACGTTACCTTCATAAAATACAAACACCGACTCCTGGGTGTAATTTTTCGAGTGTGGCTGGCTCCTCGCTCTGTTAGTGAATGCTAATACTTAAGAGCCTCAAAGGGTTTCCGAGAAATCTTGAGGGCTGTGTTTTTTTCCATGAGCAAACGGAGGGGTTTTGCTGTAGTTCTTCTGTCTCGCAAGGCGTCTGCACTTCCGTGGAGTCATGGGAGAAGGACGTCAAATTAAAAGTCTTTCATCGTTTATTTTACGTTTTTGTTGTCGTAATTTACTCATTTAGATGCAAATGTATTATTATTATTGTTATTATTTAAGTTTAAAACCGTAGATATGCTACTAAGACCTTGCGAGCGTCCACATAGTAGCTATATATTTTATATGTAATGTTTTCATATCATCTTAAATATCATTTGCCTGCCGAGTTTTGTACCGGAAGATCATATTGTAAGAACGGTTCAAAAATTGAAATAAACCGCCACCTACCGGGCACAAGAAGCGTTCACGATTGCAAGGTTAAATTAATAACTATAAGTTAATATATGTATACTATATGTTACTTAACAATCTCATGTCAATGGGGTATTTTATCATATTGCATGTGAAAAAAATTCGACAATAAACACATGCTTGAACTTACATACTACCTGTATATGCAAAATTAAAGTTAATTTAGTTATACAGTGGGTACGGAAAGTATTCAAACCCCCTTCAATTTTTCACTCTTTGTTATATTGCAGCCATTTGCTAAAATCATTTAAGTTAATTTTTTTTCCTCATTAATGTACACACAGCACCCCATATTGACAGAAAAACACAGAATGAATACTTTCCGTACCCACTGTATATCTGTCAGTTACATATTTTTGCCATTATTTGTCCAACTGCTAATTTTCTTTTTGCCATTTGTTACTCTTCTGTATAACAGTGACAATAAATATATTTTTAATACATTTTCACTAAATTTAAAAGAAATATATATCAGGAAATATAAACTTTGTATAGATGAATTTACATTGCATTCAATTTTTCAAAGGAAGAACAACAATTGCTTTATTAACCGATATTCAAGTTACAGTAAATTGAATAAAACTGATTTTCTATATTAATTCTATAATTGATCTTTATTTCAAAGCACAGATTTTATAATAAAAACGTGCAAATCCTTGTACAGAATACCAGATGTTTCAGTACAAGCACTCTCATGTCCAAATATCTAGATTATCACAAGTTTATGTAGACTAATCTGTGGAAGATCAATACAACAAAATTCAAACGTGACAAATCCAATTCCGATTCAATTATCAGAGCTTGAATTCAATTGTCAAAGCTCGTCTGCTACTGAAATTCCCAATACTGCATAACACTGTCAAAACCCTTTTTATCTGTTGTCTTCAATGACGATGGTCCTCCTGGGATACGTGTCTATGTCTACAAAAATATACCTGAATTCATATTTTCCAGTCTCAGGATTCTGTCGGAAGAAGCAGTAGTTTGTCATATATGTGTCAACATGAAACTAATATAACCATTTTTATTGAGAAGCTGTAATGTACCTCCTTTGATTCAGAATGAACAGTTCCCCGTAATCCTGGTTCAGATCCCTCAATGTAAAATTTCAGCCGCATGTACTTGAGTCCATCCTTCATGTACTCAACATGACTGAAGGAAAAATCTTGTTAACCATATGTGAGGTGTAACAGAAGTGTTTGTATTTATTTATATTCTAAATTTTACCTGACTTGTTGTCTTCTTCCACGCCGACTGGTCTCCCCAAAACCTTTGATGGGCTCTCCAAAAGCTCCAATTACCTTTACATACAGCAAATACCTGATTTATTCAGGCATTTAACATATTTGGTTTGTATATCTTTATAGTTTAAAATAAACGAATCACCATATGCTGACCTCTGGGTGAGATCTGCACCTCTCAAAAGCTTGTCCATAAATTTTGCTCGGGCTTGAAGAGGAAAACAGCTCTTGAAAGACCACATACAGCAGTCCAACTAATAAGGATGACAACCAGATCATTTATTACACTCTTAAACATATACAATTTAATTTAGTATTCTTTAATTGAGCTCTATGATAATAACATCATCAAATAGATGTTTGAACCAAAGCCAGATCATGGTCCCATAAGGCCCTGGGTACACATCTTTAGATCAGTGTTGTTAATGTTAACTAAAATAATTACAATTCATTTTGGTAATTTAAATAATGCTGAAATAAAATAAAATAAAAATATTAGATTTAAAGAAAAAAACTGAAATTTACAACATATTACACAAATTATAAAAAATTGTTAACTAGCTAAAATAAATGTAAGTACTAAAATCTCTAAAACTGAAATAAACACAAATTAAAGCTAAATAGAAATATTAAAAAACAAAAACTAAAAACTTACAAAAGCACAACAAAATTACTTAAAGGGTTAGTTCACCCAAAAATGAAAATTAGCCCATAAATTACTCACCCTCAAGTCATCCTAGGTGTATATGACTTTCTTCTTTCAGACGAATCCAGTCGGAGTTATATTAAAAATTGTCTTTGATCTTTCAAGCTGTTTCATGGCACTCAGCGGGTGTTGCATGCTTCAGTCCAAAAGAAGTTAAATAAAAAGCGCCCATCCATAAAAAAAAAAAAAGTGTCTCACACGGCTCCGGGGGGTGAACAAAGGCCTTCTGTAGCGAATCGATGCGTTTTTGTAAGAAAAATATCCATATTCAAAACGTAATAATCACTTTAATGTAGCTTGCGATCACTGTTGTAAAGACAAGCAGTTCAGGGCGGATGACATATGAGGTCGGCTTTGCGCATGCGCCGCTCAGAAGTGACGAACGCGGAAGTGCAGCGGAGAGATCAAAACAAAACAACGGTCACTAATTAGAAGTACAAAACGAGGATTTGTAAAGAAGAATGTCGGAGGATTTCGATATAAGCCAAGAGGAGACTGGTTTTCCTTTGCTAAAGTAAGGAAACTTTGCTTCCTTTGCTCCTGTTAACAAATGTTGGTTTTCACGAGACTCACCGGCGCATGTGCAACGCAACGCTGACCTCATAGGTCATTCGCCCGGAACTGCTTCCCTTTACAACAGTGATCGCAAGCTACATTAAAGTGATTATTACGTTTTAAATATGGTTTATGGGCTAATTTTAATTTTTGAGTGAACTAACCCTTTAAACTAAAATTAAAATAACTGAAAAAAAAAGGAAATCTAATTCAAAACATTAAAAATAGTATATAAATAATAATAAAATAAACCCAATCATCATTATTAGGAAACTCATTTTGGTGCCTAAAAGTCCCGGTGGTATGAAGACCAGGCCCCTCGGCATGATGGTCCACAATCCAGCCCTGGTTCATGCCAAACCTAACACATCACGTCACCTGTTACACTGAGTCCGATGAGCACCACAATCAAATAGGTGAAATCTTTGCCAGCTTGTTTGACTGTTGAGGAAAGACAAAACAGAATCAGACATTTATATACCGAATAGCTATAATTAATCTTGAAGAAAAAAAACATCACAGTGACAACAGTTCCTGCCAAAATAACATATCTATTGTGATTAGTGTAACTACTATAAGAATATAAAAGATATATAGCCAGGATTAAAAAAAAAAGCTTTGGGTAACACTTTACAATAAAGTCCCATTAGTTAACGTTAGTAATGCATGAGCTAATAGTAATTAACAATGAGCAATACATTTGTACAGTATTATTACAATTTGCTAATGTTACTTTATATCAGCTCTGGTCAATTAAATATTATTAACAGACACAACTTTTGATTTCAAAAATAGAAAATTAGCATAAATAAATGTTTCAAATTGTTAGTGCATGTTAGCTAATGTAGTTAACTAATGTTAACAAACGGAATCTTTTTTTTGTTGTTGTTGTAAAGTGTAGCTTAAGAATCATTTTGTTTCAATACTTTTTTTCTAGTGACAGTGGTTGGTAATACCGATTCCTAACCCTAACTATGGTTATTTTGGCGGAAACTATGGTTACTATTTTAATTTTGTGCTGCACGTACCTTTCTGTGCTGCAGACGGGATTGGAGGTGTGTGGGACCTTCTGGAAACTGGCACCTGGTCCGTGTCCTTCCCATCGCTCCTACTACAAAAATTAACTCCAGTGTAAAGCGAGCGAGTGTGATAAAATGTCCACTTGGACGCAGGACATCGGTTTGTTTGAAAAACAGGTCGTAAAGCGGAGGTCTGTTGTGGTAATCTGACATGCACACGTTTTAATATATGCTGCAGACACTTTGTCGTTCCTCCGATTCTGAATACTGAATACGAATACATCATGACTCCTTCTAGTATGATAAATGATCTGTCTAGAAAGTTAACCTAAACGATGTACCGTGCATAACTCTAAATTAATTTTTTTAATGCTGACTTTCACGTCTTCTTATCGTTTACAGGTTGCCATATTGAACTGCCATTAGCTGTTGGCTTCACGCCTTCTGCCTTCATTTTTCAAAATAAAAGTCCCGATTCACGTAAAGAGGCGGCTCAGAATTGTATCACTGGAATTTTTCTTTTGGTAGTAAAATATTTAACTGTAACACTAACAAACACAAAACGTGTTTACAATATTTCAAGACGTTGCATTTTAAAATTCTAGAAACCACACCTATAATTACAATAATGTAACCAAAATAAAACATTTTAGAAATGTTGTGGAAAACGTAGTCTGGTAGTCTTCAGAAACGTCTTTTTCTTTCTTTCTTTCTTTCTTTCTTTCTTAACCCTAATGAAAACACACACACACACACACACACACACACACACACAGCTAAAACCAGCCTAAGCTGGGAGGCTGGTCTTAGCTGGTCTCCCAGCCTGACCAGCGGAGACCAGCCAAAACCCGTCTAAAACCAGCCTGCTGACCAGCTATGACCAGGCTGGACAACCAGCTAAAACCTGCCAACCAGATGGTTTTAGCCGTTTTTTTTTTCAGCAGGGAAAAAAAAAAAAACTGGCCCAAACTACATATTTTTATTTATGTTTTATAACATAATCTGAACCTTTGAAAGTTTCTAAAACATAAAAAAATACTGAAATACAATCAGGTAAAATTGTGGAACACTATTTCTCTACTTTTAACAAACTTCATTAGCAAATCTCTACCAGCAACGTAATTATAAACATTCACTTAGTTTTTGGAATTACTCATTATATTTTAACTTTGTGAACGAAAGTCAATAAACAAAATGTGTTATGTATTCATGTTGTAAAGATACATTGCTGTCTCTTTTGCATTGTATTACATACATGGCATCTTCATTTTTGTAATTGCATATTAGCAAATTTCTGTCTAATATTTTCCATACCAACTCTCATATTTACAATGCTATTTTCATTATTCAGAAGTTACAAAGCCTTGAAGGAACATCCTTGATTTATTTGACATTTGTATTCCATAATCTGCTAAATTTTGTTTCAGTTCCCATTTCCATTCATCTATGAGTGTCCATGACATATACCTTTATTAATCAGTGTACACATATCAGCCTATCTTACCAGCTAACACATGCTTTAAAAACATCTTTCTAAAAACCTTTTTGTTACTTGAAAATCACTTTCAAAGTAGTCAAACAGAATATGTTTGTATCACTTTATTTAAAACAATGTCCAGCATAAATCAAATATATTAACGAAATACGTTGTGTCAAATTAATAGCTTTCTCAAATCGTAAGTAGAAGGGAAATAATATGATATGGTGTGCAACTTTGATACCAATTCTTTGAAAATCTTGCTCGGCACACTTACGTTATATGCATAGACATGACCGTAATTGACCTTAATGTTGAACATTAAGAGAATAAGTCTTGTGTTTAAACATCTGAGATGCTAGTCAGAGACATCTAACTAGGCAATAGTCACAGTAAAATCACTCCTGTAAAAGGAGGATTACAAACTACACCTGTTTATCAGCTGGTTCAAGTATCGCACCGTATGGTTTGAGAACATTTTAAAGGTCTTGAACTATGCTTCTCGCAAAGTAAAAACGTTATGCACCTACTCAGGACATTACAGTTTGTATTGAAAAATAATCTGAGCATTACAATCATCAAATCAGAGGAAGCAAAAACATGTCTCATATTCCACTGAATGAAAAATGTACATCAGTTTGTATTTTCAGTTTCAGTCCAGTGTCTGAAAATTAGTTTTAGTCCCCAAGAGCTTCACATTATCAGCTACTTTTAGAAGAGTCGGTGTCGAGATATTCCCCATCAAATTCTAAAAATTGACAAAGTAAGTTGTCACAAAGTCGCACCCCTTCAAATTCTTTGAGGCTGTTTCCACAAGATGTCAGTCAGGAGAGGTGTAGGGTATGATGTAACAACCTGCAAGGAAATGAACAGACTATTCAACTTCAGATCTAAAAATGGATTTCATTCACATTCCATATTCATGTTTAAAAGAACGAACGTGGTCAGATTGGTATGATTTTTTTAATGATTATGAAAAAAATGATCTTATGCTCACCAAGGCTGCATTTATTTGATCAAAAATAAACACAGTAAGTACAAATTAAAATATTTTGTCATATATATGAATAAAATATTCTATGTATTTTAAAATGTAATGTAAAACAGAATTTTTCAGCATCATTACTCCAGTCTTCAGTGTAATATGCTGATTTTGTTCTAAAGAAGCATTTCTTGGGATTGTTCCCCCCCCCCCCCTC
>NW_015549582.1:116851-127367 GCF_001515605.1 Sinocyclocheilus anshuiensis
CCCCCCCCCCCCCATCTTTTGTAACATTATAAATGTTTGTGCTGCCACTTCTGATCAGTTTAATGCATCCTAAATAAAAGTATTAATTTCTTCCATTCCAAACTTTAGAATGGTAGTGTAAATGCTTCCGAAAAGCTTGTTTTCGCCACGGGTTAAAAAAAAAATAAAAACATATATTGACAGATATAAACTCTAGGTATAAGATATAGATATAAACTCAAACCTATAAACTCACAATTACACAGTATAAACTTGCAATTCTATCAGAAGTCAGAATTGTCCGAATTGTGAGATTTATATATATAACATTTGTATGCCACACATAAAATTACATTTTAAGCTAATAAACATAAAACATTTAAAAGTATATATTTAATTTTATAAAAGTAAAAAGCTGGAACTAACCTTTTGTGCCTTCCACTTCAGATGACATTTTGTCTACATATAACAAGAAAGCGTAAATTCACCCATAATGTAAATTCATTCATTAATTCCTCAAAAAGCATTTATTTTTTACTTTGTTTATATAGTTTAAATTCTAAAACAAAAATGTCAAGACAATGTGCAGACAGACAGAAAAACTGACAATTCATTTTAATTATGGTAACCTTAGTTTAAAAATGTAGCTTGAAAAAACAGGGACATTTGACATATATTGTGTGTGTTTGTGTGTGTGTGTGAGAGAGGTGTTTTAATGTCTTGTATTTGAGGTTTTATAACATTCTGTTGATATCACATCTGACATTCACCGCAGGTTAATGGATCACACAAAAGCATGAAAAGTAAACATAACAAGATTTATAATTGCTAATGTCATTATTTAATGTCATAAACTCTGCTTGTATTGGTGTTTCAGCTGTGGAACAAATCATCTACAAAAGTTTGAACACCGTTAACATACAAAGTTTGTGTGCTACTAAAATGTAGCAAATGTTAACTTACTGCATTTGTCCTAAACAACAGCAACTGAAAGTATTTCAAAAATTATTTATGTAAAGGAATATTCCCACAGTTTAATTTAATCATAGATTGTATATTATACATTTTTTATGATTTATTTAATTATGATGATTAGCATGCAGTTAGTAAGTATAGGAGTAAACTAGGGGAGGGAAAGGGCTTAGTGTCATTCCATTTGTTTTATATATATATTAGGGGTTGCACCAACTTATATGCTTATATGCTTATATGCTTATTGCACCGACTTCAATGCTCTGCCATGACGCTTTAAGCTTGACGTCGACTAGTCGCTGGTCTTTACAGGTGCATCTCAACTAACGACCCAAAGACAAAAGAACTGATACAAATGAGCTGTTATAGGAGCAATAGCCATGTGGGCAGCGCTGTGTTATGTCATAGCTGTGCACAAATTAAACCTATTTACAATCAATTAGTCTTGGGTTTGATGCTGTACCTAAATGCACAGTCACTCACTTTAAAAATGAGAAAGAAAACATGCATGCAAATCATAACATTAAAGTGACTGACAAATATGTGGATAGAGAGTGTTTGCTGAAAGTCACAAATATCCAACGTCTTAAATAAAAGCATTTTAACAAATAAAACGACAACCTTTGGTGGCAAAACATGACAATAAAATGCATGCACTACAACAGTCCTGAAAGTACTAATTCACATCTATTCAAATAAATGAACAAACTTTCATGTAATGTTCTGCAATCCTAAATAAGTAAAGGCAATGTGCCTAAATTAGGAACTGCACGTTAAAGCAATTTCATCACAGTCACTTTCTTTGTTACCGAATCCACGTCCTCCTTTACATCTGCAGGATGTTTTGATAAATTTATCTTTAAAATGTCCATGTTATTATCATGCTGGTGTATATCTCCGGTCCACATTTTCATATTTCATTGAAGCCCGTTCGTACTGATCCAGGATTGCACTATTTTCAAGAAGTCTACATGACGGAGACAATGCATGATGGGAGATGAGAAAAAACACAGCATTGCACATTACACACTATGATACACACAAAATCATTTGCAAAGCACAAACATAACAAAATCACCATTAATATGAAGAAATGCTGCTCTTTGTAGATTATTAAGACTGACAAAAACTTCATGTCATGTTTAAAAGTATAAAACACATCAGTGTATATCATAGTATAGGCAAAATGCATAGGTAAACTGTTTTAGGTAAACCTAAAAGTGTGGTCAAACTATAGCTGAAAAAAATATATTATAAGAACTTAAAACAACATTAAAAACTTAAACAAAAATTGCAAATGTTACTTTGCCAGCCAACTGAAATAAATATGTTGAAGTGCTAAAATTACTAAAAGAATATGTAGAAATTAAATATGTAGAAATAAGAAAATGACAAAAGCACATAACAAAATGACTTTAAACTTTGAAATCTGAACATACTGTATACATATATACACGGCTAATTCTAAATATGAATAAATACTATAATAATATGTTAATATTAATAAATACTGAAATAAATATATAAATGACCAAATTACTAAAACCTTAATTAAAATTAAATCTAGAAATGTTACCTTTGCAACTAACTGACATAAGTACTATAAAATGACTAAATCACTAAAAATACTGAAATAATTATATATAACCAAATTGCTATGTATATACATAAAAACACAAGGTATGAGTCAATTCAAAATATTAATAAATACTAAAACAGTATATAAATAATACTAAAATAACACTGGTGAATGATACTTTAATGGTGCTCTATTTGTCATTTTGGACAAGGTATTCATTCACCTTTTGTGTTTCACTGAAGAAAGTCAGTCAGGGTGAGTAAATAACATTTTTAAAAGCACTCCTATTTTTGTTCACAAACTACAATTTCCTTTCATTAGGGTTGAATGTTGACAATAAAGTGTATGTAAGACAAGCACAGATGGCCCTTGAAGAAGTGTTGTTCTTCGGCTGCCTATACTTTTTTACCATCTTGTAAGGAGTACTTAAATTTGCCTTTGACTGGATCTGAAATGCCTATTTTGATATCCTTAATAAAAATCATCAGATTGATTCCATGCACATCAGAACTGAACGTGATAACATACAAAACAAATGAAAGAAAGCTAAAATGACAAGCAACATATAGGACCTCACCAATAAGCAAGATGGTCAACAAGTCCTAATGATGACCATCTCAATGATAATGCAGGGGTTCGACAAAACAGAAATAAAATAGTGCAAGAAAAAAATTAACACTGACTCACAGTGACTAGACAAACATTTAAAAACATGAAATTAAGTGTGTTTAAAGAGTCTTACCTTCAGATTGTCTGTTACACCCTAGTTGTGTTGTACTCAGATTCATGTTTGTTTAGAGACCCAATGAGGCAGAACCTGGAATATCATTGCTTTTATGTTTAATATCATGGTATTTGCTGCATAAGGAATTATAATGCACATTTCATTTGTTTGGGGCCTAGTTCTTTTGCATCCTGTCAGGAGAGCATTAAAAAACATGCCCGAAATGTGCATGTATATAATCAGTTTCTCTTTTTTACACTGAAAATCACTTGATAAAGCTTTAAGCCATTATCAAGAATTGGACGAATAGACACACTCTTTTTTTCTTGTCCTTTTCTCTCAGGGATGCTTATTTTGCAACTGTTCAAAAGTTTGGGGTCAGTAAGTTTTTTAAATGTTTTTGAAAAAAGTCTCTTATGCTCATCAAGGCTGCATTTATTTGATCAAAAATACAGAAAAACAGTAATATCGTGAAATATTTTACAATTTAAAACAACTGTTTTCTATTTTAATATATTTTAAAATGTAATTAATTCCTGTGATGACAAAGCTGACATTTCAGGATCATTACTCCAGTCTTCAGTGTCACATGATCCTTCAAAAATCCTTCTAATATGCTGATTTTGCTGCTCAAGAAACATTTATTATTATCAATATAAAAAAAAAAAAAACAGTTGTGATGCTTAATATTTTAATGCATTTTATTTCAGGATTCATTGATAAATATAGCAATTTAAAGAACAGCATTTATTTGAAATGGTAATGTCTTTACTGTCATTTTTGATCAGCTAAATATACATACTTGCGGAATAAAAGTATTAATATCTTTAAAAATAGAATTCTTACTGACCCCAAACTTTTAAACACTATATATCATTATCAAAACTGAAGCCGTTTCGATAATTTCAAATATAATATTCTCTCTGAAAATGAACCTCTGAAAAATACAAAAAAATAGTTTATCCCTCAGTTCCATCTTCATGCAGCATGTCTATAACTGAACATTAATCTTAAGATGTCAGCTTTGCTGATAGAGGCCTGTAAACATGCAGCAGGCATATTCTTAAAGCATCTTCTGCATCTCTTTTACAAACCCAACTCTGACCGTGACAGCTGTCTTAGTGACAAAAAAGAGAAGATCAAAGCAAAAAAAAGAATGAGATAAGAAAAAAAAACAGCTAAAAAAAATCAATGGGAAGCTGAGTAGAGAAGCTAAAAAGGAATAAAAAACTAAAAGTGGGAGTAAATCGTTCCAAAATATGCAATAAGTAGATTTTTCTCATCAAAAATCAATGGATACTGACCGCTGCACTGCTTTCTCGTGTCTGGACAGCCTGTGGCTGGTGGTGGGCATTTCCTCCAGGTCATCGTCCAGGTCACAGGCATCCGCGGCATCTTGTGAGTAGGTGTGTCTCATTACCAGAATGTTCCTGCGGTTGGTTTGGGGAGGAAGCGGCCGCATGGGCTGCGGTGGGATGTCCGTCAGGATGGCGGCCGTGGCCTCGCAGGTGCTCAGGTTGGTGCGGCTGCCCTTGCTGCTGGACAGCTGCGAGTACCCGCAGTGATGCTCGTGGACGCAGCGCGAGGAGGCGCGCCGGAGCTTGTGGAAGCTCTCAAAGTCCTGGGCCAGCTCGGCCAGGTCCGCGGAGGTGGCTGCCGCGCTGCGGAGAGTGCAGAGCTCGTAATGCGGCGGCTCCTGGAACACCTCCTGGAACATGGTGGGGTCAAAGTCCTCCCGCCTCAGGATGTACTTCTTCCGCGGCTGCTTGATTTGGACGATGACTGATACGACCAGGAGGATCAGTACGATGCAGCATGTTACGCCGATGATGGTGCCGTTGGTGTTGTTGATGTTGTCCAGGATGTTGGCTTTCCGGTTTTCTGCAAAACACAACAGAAAGCGTAATAAATTATTACTGCAGGCATGCAATGTCATCGCAGGTTACCTTCTGTTGAAACTGTTGTACCAAAGAGATTACAAACAGCACGCAGAAGTAGTAAATCATTCTAATGGGCGAGCTTTGACATTTATGTAGCACAGTGAGAGTATAACATCTGTGCTGGCTTTGGTTAAACAGAGAGGAGCATTTTTATTCAGAGGTGCAGACAAACCACAAATGAAGGCTTTATGATATGTTTCCAAAATGAAATATGACGTTATTGTACTAAAAAAATTATTGAAATATTTTCTGCATTTTTTTTAATATGAATTATTTAGTAGTATTTATTGTAGTATTGTAATGAATGTTTTTTTTTTGTTCTTACTGTTTATCTTGGTCTGAGAAAAATATTATAAGAGCTGCATTGTATTCTAAAGCTGACATATATTATATGATATGTGATACATGCTGTTTCCATTAAATAATTAAATAATTTGGCTTTCACTGTAATAACACTAAAACAATTATTCAAATATTACCTTTGTATATACATATTGTTCAACTAATTTTCTTTGTATATATATATATTTTTTTTTTATATTAATTATTTTGTAATATTTACAATATTATTGTAAGTATTGTTTTTTCTTACTTTTTATTTCATACTGTTCGTCTTGGTCTGGGGAAAATATTAAGTATTTAAAATTGACAGATATTATAAGATATCTGATACACATCTAATGTATTGTTTCCATGAAATAATTTGGCTTTTATGATGTCATTGTACTAAAACCAAATCTAATTATTCAAATACTATCAGCATATTTTTATACACACACATATATATATATATATATATATATATATACTGTATATATACACACATACATACATTCTTCTTATTACTATTTTAAACTAATGCTAAATAAAAAGATGTGATTAATCTTTCAACCAATCTTTAGAAAGCAAAAGCAAATAGCAATACAATTTACTTTATAAATGTGTTAAAAAAAACATCTCTGAAGTTAACATACAAAGACAAGCCTAAAAAATACATTTTTAAGTGTTTTTCCATCTTAAATTTTCAATGAACCCCCAAAATTAATATCATTAAATTAAACTGAGTATTTATTATATCAATTAAGTTATACATTTAATTAAAACCAGTAATGATGGACAAATATCAAGGATGCTCAAAGTTTTAGGTGAATCATTTTCTGAATAAGTGAGCAAAAAAAACTAATTTCATTTATTTACTTACTTACTATTGTAAAAAACAATCTGTGCTAAAACACCACTCCCGTATCCTCTACGGAGGCTCCCGGCACTATTTCCAACATTCATTTAATTCAGCTTGGACAGCTTATGTGAAATATAAGCACAGATATAGCCGAACTGCACTTAAGAATTGATGCTATTATTCAAACCCAGCCTGAACCACAGTCATTCACATATACAAATGGATTTCTAGTGGCCAGCTCATTTTTCTTAGCGACATTACAGTAGCGTATGCAAAGTTAATCAATGAACTCCAGCGCAGAGGTTTGAAGGCTTTATAACAAGGTCTTTTTTAACAGCTGTGTGAAAGCAGTGAGATTTTGTTGACTAGCTATCAAGCGTGAAGGGGACAAAGTAAGACAATGCTTCTCCCCAAGTATTGATTTTCATTTAGAGAAAAACGAAGGCCGACATATTTACGTACAAACCTCTAAACATTGAGAGGATATTAAAAAAAAAGAAAAAAGCACAATTTACCTTTGCAGTGGTTTTCGTCCCAAGGGTAGACACAGTTCTGGACACCGTTGCACACCAGTGTGTTGTTGATACACATGTTACTATGGCAAAAGAAAGTATCTGCCTCACAGGGAGCTGATGAGAGGGAAAAACAGATAATAGATAATACTAATGTCATATTACACTTCATTTCTTCCTGTTATATACTGTATATATACACACATACATACATTCTTCTTATTACTATTTTAAACTAATGCTAAATAAAAAGATGTGATTAATCTTTCAACCAATCTTTAGAAAGCAAAAGCAAATAGCAATACAATTTACTTTATAAATGTGTTAAAAAAAACATCTCTGAAGTTAACATACAAAGACAAGCCTAAAAAATACATTTTTAAGTGTTTTTCCATCTTAAATTTTCAATGAACCCCCAAAATTAATATCATTAAATTAAACTGAGTATTTATTATATCAATTAAGTTATACATTTAATTAAAACCAGTAATGATGGACAAATATCAAGGATGCTCAAAGTTTTAGGTGAATCATTTTCTGAATAAGTGAGCAAAAAAAACTAATTTCATTTATTTACTTACTTACTATTGTAAAAAACAATCTGTGCTAAAACACCACTCCCGTATCCTCTACGGAGGCTCCCGGCACTATTTCCAACATTCATTTAATTCAGCTTGGACAGCTTATGTGAAATATAAGCACAGATATAGCCGAACTGCACTTAAGAATTGATGCTATTATTCAAACCCAGCCTGAACCACAGTCATTCACATATACAAATGGATTTCTAGTGGCCAGCTCATTTTTCTTAGCGACATTACAGTAGCGTATGCAAAGTTAATCAATGAACTCCAGCGCAGAGGTTTGAAGGCTTTATAACAAGGTCTTTTTTAACAGCTGTGTGAAAGCAGTGAGATTTTGTTGACTAGCTATCAAGCGTGAAGGGGACAAAGTAAGACAATGCTTCTCCCCAAGTATTGATTTTCATTTAGAGAAAAACGAAGGCCGACATATTTACGTACAAACCTCTAAACATTGAGAGGATATTAAAAAAAAAGAAAAAAGCACAATTTACCTTTGCAGTGGTTTTCGTCCCAAGGGTAGACACAGTTCTGGACACCGTTGCACACCAGTGTGTTGTTGATACACATGTTACTATGGCAAAAGAAAGTATCTGCCTCACAGGGAGCTGATGAGAGGGAAAAACAGATAATAGATAATACTAATGTCATATTACACTTCATTTCTTCCTGTTAATAAGATGCTGTCTATAATCTTACCTTCTGAACAAAATTAATCTCACAAATCACACTGGATTCAATACAATACAATACATTTGTGCATCAATACAGTTCAAATTTAGAAAGCCATTACTCAATCCAACCAAATCAAATTCTGTTGCCTTCTACTAGACATGAATTTTAATCCAGCTTTTCAAATATGCATGGAAACAAGTCTGTAGAAGCTGCGCAGATATCTTGTAATATTTCTATTAATATTATTCTGGTTTAATCCCAAGAAAGAGTCTATATAGGCATATACTGTGAATTAAAATCCTTAAAGGGATAGTTCACCCGAAATGAATATTTTGAGTAAATGAATCATTTACTCACACTCATGTTGTTCCAAACCTCTATGAGTTGAACACAAAAGAAGATATTTTGAAGAATGTTGGTAACCAAACAGTTGCTGGTAGCCACTGACTTCCATAGTATGGAAAAAAAATACTGGAAGTTAATGGCTACCAGCAACTGTTTGGTTATCAACAAATTCATACTGGTTTGGAACAACATGGGAGTGATGACGACAAAATTTGCATTTTTGGGTGAACTTTCTTTTAAAATTGATAAAAAATTCTGATATAATTTCATGAGTTTCTGTTAATTGCCTATATGTAATGCAGGCACAAACTGCAAGTATAATATTTCCAAAAGTGTTAATATCACTCAAGATCAAAGAAGATTAATCTAATAATCTAATATAATACATTAGGGTGGATGTTTGAACACTCTTCATTTGAGCTTAAAAATGAACGAATGTCTCTGAAATCATAAAATGATAAAGGAGAAAGTATTCATAAAGAGAACCTCTTGTAACATTTACAGCATTTACACTATCAGCAGACTCAATTAAAGCCAAGGTGACTTTCAGAATGGGCGGAGCTTCGGCCTCAATCACCTCGCATGCATAAGTACCTCACACGCCCACCAATGTGTGGCCAGTTCCCACATACCTCACTTGACATGCTTATTTTGCGGTCTGCAGGGGACATCACCTAGTTTGTAAAAAAAAAAAAAAAAAAACTTAAACTAACACAGCTTCAGGGTTGACTGGTTGTACATTGCGGATTTATTAATGACCTTATTCCCAAGCTGTTCCCAGGTGAGAAATAACGACGTAAATTAGGATGAGTCATCATTCCAGAAGTACTGTCCTCAGGACTCTCGACTTCATATTCTGATTTAGTTTCACTTTCCACCACAAGATCGCACTGCAGGCCTGTACCTCTCCTAAGTAAGTTACTAAACGAGACTGGACTTTATTTAAAGGTGATTCAACCTCCATATACAGGTGCATCTCAATAAATTAGAATGTCGTGGAAAAGTTCATTTATTTCAGTAATTCAACTCAAATTGTGAAACTAGTGTATTAAATAAATTCAATGCACACAGACTGAAGTAGTTTAAGTCTTTGGTTCTTTTAATTGTGATGATTTTGGCTCACATTTAACAAAAACCCACCAATTCACTATCTCAACAAATTAGAATACTTCATAAGACCAATAAAAAAAAAACATTTTTAGTGAATTGTTGGCCTTCTGGAAAGTATGTTCATTTACTGTACATGTACTCAATACTTCGTAGGGGCTCCTTTTGCTTTAATTACTGCCTCAATTCGGCGTGGCATGGAGGTGATCAGTTTGTGGCACTGCTGAGGTGGTATGGAAGCCCAGGTTTCTTTGACAGTGGCCTTCAGCTCATCTGCATTTTTTGGTCTCTTGTTTCTCATTTTCCTCTTGACAATACCCCATAGATTCTCTATGGGGTTCAGGTCTGGTGAGTTTGCTGGCCAGTCAAGCACACCAACACCATGGTCATTTAACCAACTTTTGGTGCTTTTGGCAGTGTGGGCAGGTGCCAAATCCTGCTGGAAAATGAAATCAGCATCTTCAAAAAGCTGGTCAGCAGATCCACGACATTCTAATTCATTGAGATGCACCTGTATATGAATTTCTCGAGACCTTATAATGAGAGTGGTAACACTTTATAATAAGGTTTCAGTTGTCAACCAGTTAATGCATGAGCAAATTTGAACTACCATTTTAGCAATTTCTATTTTTTTTTTTACAGCATTTATTCATATTTTTAAATGTTGATGTTGCCAATGTTAACAGATAAAACTTTTGATAAAAAAAGCATTAGTAAATATTCAAATTTATATTAGTGTAATGTGGTGTTTGGGTTTTGGTTCATGTTCATGTTTTCATGTCTTTTATTTTGTAATTGTTTCAACCTGTTTGTGTCATGCTTCCCTTGCCCTCATGTATTCATGCCATTGGTTCTCTTGTTCATTGTGTCATGTTCTGATTGGTTGTCTTAGTCATGTGTCTTGTTTCCCATTGGTTTGTTC
>NW_015549582.1:127842-128317 GCF_001515605.1 Sinocyclocheilus anshuiensis
CCTCGCCTATCCACGAATCTGCTCCTGAGGCCTTTCCTATCCATGAGTCGGCTTCAAAGGCCTCTCCTGTCCATGGATTCAATCCAGTGCCTCCAGAAGTGGTAGCTTCCGCTGCAGAACCTCCAGAGGTGGCGGCATCCGCTGCAGAACCTCATGAGGTGGTGGCGTCTGCTTCCGAACTCACTGCCTGCCCTGTCACGGCCACAGAGGCCGTTCACGAACTCACAGACTGCCCTGTCACGGCCACAGAGGCCGTTCACGAACTCACAAGACTGCCCTGTCACGGCCACAGAGGCCATTCACGAACTCACAAGACTGCCCTGTCACGGCCACAGAGGCCGTTCACAAACTCACAGACTGCCCTGTCACGGCCACAGAGGCCGTTCACAAACTCACAGACTGTCTTGTCATGGCCATGGAGGCCATTCATGAACTCACTGTCTGTCCTGCCACGGCCAAGGAGGCCGTTCTTGAA
>NW_015549582.1:128358-128553 GCF_001515605.1 Sinocyclocheilus anshuiensis
CTTGAACTCACTGTCTGTCCTGTCACGGCCATGGAGGCTGTTCTTGAACTCACTGTCTGTCCTGTCACGGCCATGGAGCATGGAGGCCAACTCACTGTCTGTTCTGTTACGGCCATGGAGGTCGTCCATGAACTCACTGTCTGTCCTGTGTCCTGCAAGGAGGCCGTTCATGAACTCGCAGTCTGCCCTGTCACG
>NW_015549582.1:130614-142639 GCF_001515605.1 Sinocyclocheilus anshuiensis
GCTCTGCCTGTTCCGCTTCATGGGCCTGGCCCTCCATCCCTCCCCCAGTTCCGCCTCCACTCCACCACCCTCCTGGACTTGTTGGGTTTTGTTTGTATTTGTTTGGGCGTCTGGAGCCGCCCTTAGAGGGGGGGGTAATGTAATGTGGTGTTTGGGTTTTGGTTCATGTTCATGTTTTCATGTCTTTTATTTTGTAATTGTTTCACCCTGTTTGTGTCATGCTTCCCTTGCCCTCATGTATTCATGCCATTGGTTCTCTTGTTCATTGTGTCATGTTCTGATTGGTTGTCCTAGTCATGCGTCTTGTTTCCCATAGGTTTGTTCTTGTCATGTGACCCTCTTGTCTGCTATAAGTAGCCCTCATGTTGCCATTGTCTTTCGTCGTGTATTGAAGTTGTAACCCGCTGTCGGTGAGTCTAGTCTGTTCATGCCAAGTCAAGTCTGTTCATACCTCGTCAAGTCTGTTCATGCCTAGTCAAGTCAAGTCAAGTCTGTTCATGTCAAGTCA
This sequence comes from Sinocyclocheilus anshuiensis, assembly GCF_001515605.1. Classification (NCBI taxonomy): domain Eukaryota; kingdom Metazoa; phylum Chordata; class Actinopteri; order Cypriniformes; family Cyprinidae; genus Sinocyclocheilus; species Sinocyclocheilus anshuiensis. The sequence goes on from NW_015549582.1 coordinate 131,123, forward strand.
AGTCAAGTCACGGATTATTGTTTCTAGTCTTCGTCTGTTTGGATTATGTTTGGATGTTTGGATCACTGTAAATAAAACTGCACTTGGGTTCTCCCTTCAACTCACCTTCAGTGGATGATTCGTTACAATTAGTCAGATTAATAAATGCTGTAGATGTTATGTTCATTGTTAGTTCATGTTAACTATTTTAGTTAACAAAAATGTTAACAAATTAAATCTTAATGTAAAAGTATTACCATAAAAGTAGCCATTTGCACATTAACCAGTGCATTAATTAAACAACTTTTACAAGAAAAAGAAGAAGAAGAAAAAAAACCCACCAATGTGGACAAGTTATCACTTTCTAAAAATAAAAGTCCTGATATTAAAAGATTAAAACACTTTTTGGTTTAATTAGTAATATATGTAAAAATATGGACAAACCACATCATGAAAATCAGCCATTGGACACGAAATGCACAGCAAAATGTTTTGATTCAGTACTTTTTGTCTTGTTTTCCAGTACAAATATCTAAACATTCTTAAATCAAGATGCAATTACTTAAGAAGTAAAACAATGTAAAAGTCAAGTCTTGTTCAAAATTTAAAATGTATAAAAATGAAGTTAGCTTATGCTTAAAACAATAAAAAAATATTTTTTCCTGTATTTCTTACCCCAATGACAATTATTTTAAAGATAAACTTAATTTTGTTATATTTTTAATATATATTTATATTCAAAATTAAGTAAGTTTAGGCTTAAAACAAGAAAAAGATATCTGTCACTGAGGTAAGAAACAATTTTGTTTTGCCTTTGAATATATATATTTTTTAAATCAGGAAAACAAAAGATTTTTTTCTTATTTTAATCAAACTAATTTAATTTTTATATGTTTCAATTTTAAAGTAATGAAGTATTTTTTCTTATCAAATAAATGTAACTTGATTTAAGAATTGTATAAAATTGTAATGGAACACAAGACAAGAAAAAAGTAAAATCTTTTTTTTTTTTGCTTGTTTGTGCAGTGTGTGAATGAATTTTGATTTGAATCCATTTAATCATGCATCTGAAAACATAATATGCTTTTGTAGTAGAGCGAACAGTTTGATTTATTTAAAGGTATTGGGCAAGACCTTTTTCAGAGGATGGTGGCTTCCCCCATTCAGCTGCTGAGTCAAGCAAACCAGAGGGAGAAATCCAGTGAGTGAGAGAGAGAGATAGAGAGAGGGAGGGAGTGCATAAGTAAGTGCCTGAACAAGTTATGCAGGGGTGTTACCCGGGCAACCGCACATCCTGTGTTCATTTACTGGATAGGGCTGCACAAAGGACACTGGGCTCCTACACAAATCCACCTATCGCCATTCACGAGACTGACGCAGGCGTGCAGCTGCCTCTTTCTGTCTCAGAAAGAGTATTTTGTGTTTTCTGCACCCTCAAGGGCCTCAGCACCAAACCACAGACTCACTCCCTCAACCATTCTTCTCCCGCATGCTTCAGGATATCCGTCGCTCTCTTTAAACGCACACTAATGTCCATTAAAGCCCAGCAATCAGTCAGAGAAAGTGGAAGCTGTGCTGCTATGCTGTAGTCTGGAATTGGGCACAAAATTGCTCATTTACTATTCCTGACGCCAGGGGTTTTCAAACTTTTCGAAACCAAGGACCCTCAGATATGATGACTGCCTTGTAATAAATAAAGAAAGCCATATATTTTACATGTATTAAAAATTAGATCTATATTGTGTGAGAAAAAAATATTGTGATTCTAAAAACAATATATATTTCTAAACATTTCAAATATTAAAATATATTTAATACATTTTATTAAAACATAAAAACTGCTACTGTTACTGTATAACATACAGTGGGTATAGAAATGAATCATCCCCCTTTACAATAATCACATTTTGTTGCTTTGCAGCCTGAAATGAAGATGGACACAGTTTTTGTTTGTGATACAAACTATATATATGGCAGCTGATTTTGCCGTGCACAATGAGGATGGTGGCATCATTTCCTTTTAATCGTTTACCCATCAGCGGTACTGAGGTGTGATTAGGCTGGGGTCGTTTTTAGGGGCCACTGGGACAAGACGAATGGCGACGGGACGTCACAGGAACGACGGTGGGACCATTACAAAGAAAGGTGTTTGATGCTGGCAGTGCGCACTAATGATGAGTGTGCTACAAGTCAAACATTAAACCCCCATTTTATCACCCTATACCCACTTTCTCTCTCTCTCTCTCTCTCTCTCTCTCTCTCTCTCTCTCTCAGCACTTCCTCTCATAGCCAGACACTCAGTCTTTATTGTTCCTCTCCTGTCCCTGCTTTCTCACAATACTTCATCCTCTTTTAGAGCACCCATCCTTCACGTTCCTTCTTTTTACTTTCTCTCCTCCCTCATTACGTTTTATAGTGTCTGTCTCTGCTAGTGTTGCCACCCGGAGAGATGCGACCCCGATTGTGCAGGACCACCCAATCAAAGACACCCGGGTGGCGGGGCACCACACAGACCCCATGCTTCCTAGAAACTGCTCCGTCCCTGCAGAAACAGCTCATCCCTTAAATGAATAATCTTCTAATTCTGTGCATCTGTGGTCTCGCCTGTAGCCTGTATGTTTTTATAAAGGCTATTTAGCAGAGGAAACAGGGGAAGTGATCTTTATATTCGACATGGGAAGGTATGCAATCGATTTTACCATGCTACAGAGTAATGTTCCTGTACTAATTAAATAACAAATAGTTTGTGTCTCATCTCGAAATAGAGTTAATTTTGTTAACAAAAACCTTTTTTTCCATGACTAAGATGAGACGAAGATGAGACAACACTGACATCAATAAACACTAACTCTGATAATATTTCTCCATATTTTCTATAACAAAATGAGGAGAAAATACTCTAGACCTCCACGAGTTTTCATGCTTGGGGTTGCCAGATGTCCAGAGTTTAAATCCCCCTACGAGCTTCTGTCTTAAAGGTATACAGTAGTTCATGCAAAAATGAAAATTCTGTCATCATTTCCTCACCCTCATGTTGTTCCAAACCTGTATGAGTTTCTTTCTTCGGTTGAGTACAAAAGAAGATATTTTGAAGAATGTTGGTAAATAAACAGTTGACGGTAGCTATTGACATCCATAGTATGAAATAAAAATACCCATACTCCAAAAATACTCAAAAATGTTCATTTTTTTAGTAAACTGTCCCTTAAAAAGGACATTTTCTGCCCTGTGTTTTACTTTATCTTTGCAACCTGGCAACCATTCGCACATGCTCTCTCTTAAAAAACGTTGATGATTTGAAAACATTGACAAACATATATAGAGAGTCCATGTTACTTCACACTGTAATAAATCCAAATCCAAATGTGGATCTGTTTGTGATTGAGGTTGCTGAATAAATGCACTTACGTAACCTCTGTACGTAATGCAAAGTATTTTTTGTTGTTGCTATAATTTTGAGGTAAATTATTGTGATTATTTGTTTAACCATTACGCAGCATGACTAAAATGTTTTAATTGACTAAAACTAGACTAAAATTCCCCGACTTTTAGTCAACTAAAACTTGACCTTACTAAATATGATTCACTAAATTAATTTACTAAATAGGTTCACTAAATATGATAAATACTATAAACACCTATTTCGAAAATAATAAAGATTAAAGGAATAGTTCACCGCAAAATGGAAATTCTGTCATCATTTACTCACCCTCATGTCATTCCAAACATGTATGATTTTTTTCTTCCGTGGGACACAAAAGAAGATAATTTAAGAAATATCACAGTGTTTTTTGTGTTTATAATAAAACTCACCAAAATGGTTTAGTTATCAACTTTCTTGGAAATATATTATTTTGTTTTCTGCAGAAGAAAAAAAAAAACCTGAGGGTGAGTAAATGATGACAGAATTTTCATTTTTGGGTGAAATATCCCTTTAAACTTCCATTTCTATTGATGAACAACATGGCTGTGTGAGTCAGCCAGCTCCTAACCTGCATAAACAGTTTATTGGTCTATTCAGTAAGGTTTAGCAAACATTTATGGTGTGATTGTGGCTCAAATCACTGGCATGATGTGAACAGCTAAATAGATGGCCCTGTGTACCTTTAATGGACACATGGATGAGCTGTTTTCATTTTCCAAGTCCTGCTCGGTTTAGTGTTCTGTCAGGCATGAATGTGCTGGTGAAAATGAGAGTGAGAGTGTGTTTTATAAGTGAGTGTTCATAAAACAGGGAATGAGTGCTGAAGTGTAAGATGTCAGTGCTTGTCAAATTTTGTACAAACACGAACACAAGGGTGTAAACCCAACCTTGCTGTGAGGTGAGATGGGCTTTATGAAAGTTGTCAAAAAATGTCTATGTCTTATTTCAACCTAAAACCAAAGGGTTGAAATAAGAATTATATATATATATATAATTTACTGTTTTTGAAAATGCTCACCAAGGCTGCATTTATTTGATAAAAAATACAGTAAATATTGTGAAATATTATTACCATTTAAAAAATTGCTTTCTATTCTTGTGATGGCAAAGGTGAATTTTCAGCAGCCATTATTGCAGTTTCATTATGTATATATCTCATAATAATAATATCATATATCACATACATCATTATAACATGCTGGTTTGGAAACATTTCTTTTTATTATATGACAATGTTGAAAATATTGGTGCTGCTTAATACTTTTGTGGAAACTATGATATTTGGGCTAAGATTTTTTTATTAAATTTTTGTTTGTTTGTTTTTAATTTTATTTAAAGATGCATTAAATTGATCAAAAGGGACTGTAAAGACATTTATAATGTTACAACTGATTTCTATTTACCTATTCTTATGAACTTTCTATCCATCAAAGAATCCTGAAAAAAATTATCATGGTTTCCAAAAAATGTTAAGTAGCAAAAACAGTTTTTAACATTGCAAAAAATAAGAAATTTTTCTAGAACACCAAATCAATATATTAGAATGATTTCTGAAGGATCATGCTACACTGAAGGAGTAAATTCAGCTTTGCCATCACAGGAATAAATTACATTTTAAAATGTAAACAGTTATTTTCATTCCAACAGTCGTAAAATTTCACAAAATTGCTGAAATATTTTGATTAAATAAATGCAACCTAGTGAGCATGAGAGACGTCTTTCAAAAACATTTAAAGGGGTCCTATTACGCTCTTTTACAGTCTTGATTTTGTTTTGGGTGTGTACTAGAACAGGCTCTCATACACATTAAAAAACACATTATTTTTCACATATTTTACATTATTACAACACCTCTCTCCCCAGTCTGACACGAATGGCTCGAATAGTTCCTATATCAAATGAAAGCCCACCTTCTGAAATACAAAATGCTTATGCTCAAACAGCAACATTACAGACTAACTAAAGTAAAAAAAGTGAAAAAGCATAATAGGACCCCTTTAAAAAATGATACCCACCTCAAACTTTTGAATGGCAGTGCAATTTCTTATTTTCTTGTCATTGACCCAGACATTTTTTCACGAGATTCACATGGTGTAAATGACTAACAAAATAATAAATACATTATAAACACACATGAGGGTTGGATAGGAGAGCTGTGTGTTATGACTTACGCTCTTGGAAGGTAGTGAAGAGTATCCGGAAGTGGCTCTTTCGGCTGCCCTCGTCGGCCAACATGCGGACCACACCCAGCGTGGACACCAGCATGATGTCGTTGGCCACCGTGCTGCAGTATTTATTCCTCAGGTCTTCCACCGAGCTGCTGCCGTCGTATACCGCCACAAAATTACGTTTACACTCGTTGGAGTTCTGCATCTCGTAGTCTAGGAAACGCAAGTAGATCTGAGAGAGAGAAGAAAAGAGGGAAACACAGACTCTTACACCCATTGGAAAATCTATTACTTCTAACACACCGAGATTTTCACAAAGGAAATGGACACTTCTGTCGAAATAATCTTTTTTTTTTTCGTCAGTGGTTTCAATGCACCCATCCCAGCTGACATCTAGATTACCTGATAAACTGTGCTTGCTTTAACAACAGATCTCTGTAGTCAGAAAAGCCTTACATTGATGATAATTGCACAGATAGATCAATAACAAGAACACAGAGGGTTATGCTTGAAATTCAGCTCGTACACAGAATTGAAAGGTTTCAAAAAGTTGCAGCGATGAGCTCTCAAAGCACGGCAATAAACTTACATCCACTCACACCAGCTCCTTTGGGCTCTCTAAAAACCAGAGAGGTGTTAGAACGAACCATCTGTTCTCTTCTCACTCAATCTAACCCTAAACAAGCTTACTTCACACCTCTCCTCATCCAGACTCCCATTTTCACCATTTGAAATATTAGAAAATTCTGTCATCATTTATTCACCCTCATGTCTTTCCAAACCTGCATGACTTTCTTCAGTGGAACACGAAAGGTGAATTAAAAAAAAATATCCTGGCCACTTTTTAAATATAAGAAAAGGGAAATATGACAAAACATCACAATAAAATTATCATAAAAATGATCTGATTTGTGTGCCATATTCCAATACAAACTGAAGTCTGCATGAAATGGAAATTCACCCTAACTATTTTCTAAATGCATTGTGAACTATTCATCCATACATATTAGAATTTTTGAGCTTGTAATTTTTAAGTTGATCTTCTGGTCAAATGACATATTTTGTCCTCAAAACCCTTTCTTACAGTCAACTGTAGGCTCACATTCAGATCTGTTTCCATCCAATCAACAACCGATTCATATGATATAACCGTGTCCCTGTCCTACATTTTTCACTTTTCAAGTTTCACTTGGATGTGCATCACAATACAGAAGAAAAGATCTGTTGCTACTTCCTTTACATTGCAAACTTAGTAACTTCATGTGAGGAACAGATCAAAATTCATGATAGAAGTAGCAAGAATCTTTCAAGTTGTGAACACCTTATTCATAGCTTTTCAATTAATCAGTTGATTGAGTTCACAAAAGCAGTCTGAATGAATCATTCACAAATCAATTGGACTCATTCAATTGCTATCATATGACTTCAGAAGATGCAAACAAGCAACTTTTATGATACTTTTATGATGGTTTTGCATCCTTTCATTAGCTTTCAAACTACAGTCTCTATTCCTTTGAGACCATTCTTCAAAATTTCGCTTTGTGTTCCACAGAAAGTCAGTCGAACAGTTTTTGGTATGACATAAGGGTAAATGACAACATTTTAATTTTGAGGTGTACTTTTCCTATAAATACTTTGCCAGAATGACCCTCACCGTGATAAACCAAGTAACACTATTTGACAGAATCAAAACTTCCAAATATTAGCACAGAGTGTTCTCCTCTCAGCGGTTGGAGTTGAGCACTTGGTGTTCCATTATGACAAGTAAATGAAGCAACCTAGTTAAACCAGTGAGCAAAGGCTTGTGTGTTACTCAACAGCTCAGTAAATCTTCTCATTGTAATAACATTTCGTTCAGCACATTTACACTTTTATAGGGGGACTGGTCGGTGTATCATTCCAGCAATGTTGGTTGGTTTGTCCTTGCCACCCCAAAATATGCTCACACCTACAATATAAGTAATGAACTAGTGACACCATAGTCTTTCTGGACTGCTGTGGTGTGTACAATCTATCATCATCAGCAAAAACAGGGGGCGTCACTTATACCCACACTGTACATAAAACCCCACTTACTCACTCACATCTAAACAAATGAAACATACGTATGAGACTTTCCAGGCTTTCCAGGTCCCTCAGAGAATCACATGAAAATGATAGGAGACTCGCTACAGTATGTGCCAGCTTGTTAGAACTTGTTATTACTTGTTATTATAATTTACTAGGCGGAATATGAGGAATGTGCGAGACGGTAATTAGACAGAATTGATTATATAAAACCTTAAGGAACCCGACCGGTTATTAAGACAGACTCATCTAATAATCTAATAACTTTAGGGCAGCTGAAAGCAAAATCCAGAAACTGATCCTGAAAGTACATCCACTGACAACTGAGTGGCCAATCGCTAACATTGCATTATAAACCCTAAGGTAGAGGAATATATAATGTGAAAAAAATCAAATATTTAATCCAAATATTTGGGCTGTCCTCAGATTACACGGTCTTATCATTGCACACTAATTAGTGGTGCTTGCTATTCCTCTTAATTTTTATATTTTCCACCCACAATTTGACACATAACTCATCAAACACCATCTGTGATACTAACAGAATAATAGGTCTGTTTGTGATTTTCTAAGTGATCAGACAGACAGTATGAACAAAACAAAACAAAACTATTTAAATTTTAAACTTTAAATCTATTTATATCATCGTTTATATTTAACAGTATTCTCTTACTGTTAAATACTATTGGTATAGTCAAAAATACAGCCAATTAATCTTGATTTCTGACCAGTCTTTAGAAAACATTTACTATAAAATAAATAATAAATGATAAATAATATAATATAAAGTTATACACCTATATGTATAATGTGTATAAACATTATTATTATTTTTAAATATATACTGGGAAACTTGTCTGACCAGTTTCAGCATAGCATTGTGAGTGTTGTCTGTGAAAACGGCACACACATTTCTTCAGAAAATGTAAAAATGAAGAACGTAAAAATTTTAAGAATTTTATCTTGTCCCACTGAAAGCCAAACAAGAGGATCCTGATGACTTAACCTGACCTTCAACATAATATGTGAATCAGTGAAAATGACTACGAATAGAAAACTCCTGCACCCCTCCATCTGAAACAAGCCCCCTCCAGACTCCAGAAGCCGGCTTGACTGTTCAAATACACTCTAATTAACCAGTAGAGTTATTGTATCTCAATAACTCAGCTTTTTTCCCTTCTACAGCTCCTCTGGAATAAATTAGTCAGGGCTGCCTGACATCGAGACGTCAATCTCTGGCCAGTTGGGGACTGCTGTCTCTTCAGGGCATGTGGATGTGTTTGAGGTGCTGTTCACATCCCCCTCTGCGCTGACTTATTTGTAGCCTACATCCACTGATGTTCCCAGCAGAGCAGACAGAAAAACCAGGAATGGTTGCAGGTCAGAAATTCTTATTTGGATGAATTGTTGCAAACAAGATGATGTAATAGACCCCGCCCCCTTTTCTTTTATATCAGACAGGAAATCAAATAAGAAACAGCAAGATGAGATGTACATGTCTGGGAGGTTATACGCTTGTGGACTTAATTGGATGAGATATATGAAAGACTGCGAGAGATGTGGCGAGGAGAGCCATTTGAGCAAAAGTAGCTGGTGTCTAGAGGAAGGCACGTCGCTTTCCCCGCCATCTGTGCTTCAAACAATCATTCCTGTGAGATTTCAGGGCCAGATAAACATGACACTGATTTAGAGCTGCTACAGAAAATCATTTCAGTGAAACAGAGAATATAACACTTAACATTTAAAAAATAGAAATCCCCAATACTATGTATCAAAGTCAGTAAGTGTCTTATTAACCTTTAAGATAATTTGACCTTCGTATTAGGGTTGTGCCGATAGATGATAGCATTGTGAATCTACGATAGTCAGAGATATCGCCTGTGGCTGATGCCTTTGACGATAGCAAGACATTGATTATTATTATTATTAGGCTAGTAATACTATCCTAATTAATCTAATTAATATTAGGGCTTATTTGTTCCATCATATTTATTTTCCACGTTTTTACAGTGTTGTGCATTATAACCAATCACACACGATTCTGTTGATCCTGAGTTTATGAATGCAATGGTCAATCAGAGGCGTTCAAATGAGTCATCTCTGAAACACCAGAGTTTTGTTGTTCAGTTCAATTCTCTCATCATAAACAACAAAGTGCAGATGCACTACGACGTAAGTATAAGAGATTTATTCATCATAAAGTGTAGACAGGTTCACTGATTATAACAGGAGTGTTTTTTAAAGTGCATAAACTTGCTCTAGCAAGAATTGGACCTTAAAATAAAGTGTGACCTACCATTTATTAATTCATAATTTATGATATAAAAAGGTTTAACTTGAAATATAGGTTTGAAAACATTTTTTTTTTAAATATATAAACTATTTTTATATTATAAAAACATACACTAGCGTTCAAAATGTTTGAGTTTTTTTAAAGAAGTCTCTTACGCTCACAAAGTTTGCATTTAAAATAAAAAAACAAAACAAAAAAAGAGATATTACTACAGTTTAAAATAACTGTTTTCAATTTTCAATATAATATAAAATGCAATTTACTCCTGTGATGGCAAAACTGAATTTCCAGCATCATTTCTCCAGTCTTCAGTGGAACATGATCCTTCAGAAATAATTCTAATATGCTGATTTGATAATAAGAAATGTTTCTTGAGAAGCGATGTTGAACAGATGTGCTGCTTAATATTTTTGTGGAAACTGTGAAACTTTTTTCCATAATATTTTGATGAACATATACTTTACAGGATATTTATTTGGAATAGAATTCTTTTGTAACATAATACATTTATTTATTTGTTACTTTTGTGTGATTTATTGCATCCTCACTGAATAAGTATTAATTCGAAAAAATTAAAATAATCTTACTGACCCCAAACTTTTGAATGGTAGTGTATATGAAATATGTATTTCGAATTAGATTTAGATCTATATTCAGATTCAGAAACTAGATCATTCCATAATCTGCCATCTTGAGCATTGCGATTACTTCAAATAATTTTTCTGTGAGTGGTCCATATCCTCCCCCTTAAACTATCCCTGCTCACAGTCTGATGTATAAATACTGGTATATCAGCCAACACTCTGTGAAGTAAGTGGAGGAGAAAAAGTTAAAGCCTTCATAATAAGCATTGGGTACAAATTCCTACAAACGCACTCATGAGTCGCAGAGCTGAAATTTTCAGTCTCCTTTGAGCAGTGCTGGTGGATAATAAAAATGCTTGAATAGCTGTGTGAAACTAATCGCTGTGAAAAAGACAAGGGCATACACTTTTGATTGGTGCCTCTGAAAGGACATCAGATAGAACAAAAATCAATTTCTGAAGCAATAAATCACATTAAACACAAAAATTATCCCTGAGCTATGGCATAATACAGATTTTTCCTCTCCAGTCAACACTATCGCTATCTAAAGATATACGGGAAATGGAGGCAATTTATTGCGTTTAGTCATATGGCTGATCATATACTGATCGGTTCCACAGGTAACTTAATAACTCTGAGAAAATCTATTTGTTACAGCTGAAGTGTTTCGAGTTTTTAATGCTAAAATACTTGATTCTTTCCCGCATAACATGCGGGGGAACATTAAAAAGAAACAAAGAAGGAAAGAAAGAAATATTTTTATTCAGCAAAGACACAATAAATTCAGAGAAAGTGACAAAAAAAAATGCATCACGGTTTCCACAAAAATATTAAGCAGCATAACTGTTGGTGATAAGAAGAACATTGGCAATATTAAAGGGGTGGTTGATTGTGATTTCACTTTTTTAATGTTAGCTAATGTGTAATGTTGGTTCCCTTTCAGCCGGTCACTCTCGACGTCACGTCGGATGACCGACGAATTGGGATCTCGCTTGGAGGGAC
>NW_015549582.1:143084-143585 GCF_001515605.1 Sinocyclocheilus anshuiensis
TCTTTTAAAATTCTGGCAGTTTAATGCCTACAAAAAAACGGCTGGTAGGGACTACAACGAGTTACTTCCCGGGTGCGTGACATCACAAACCCAGATAAACCCCACCCTCGGGAAAAGGCAGCAAAGGGGGAGAGGCCATGCTGCGCTGCATTAGAGAAGAGGAAGAGAAAACTAGAGGTGCACGTAAAAATCTATTCATATATGAATCACGATTTTGTCTTCTAACGATTCTAATGGATTCACAAGTTTCAAAATCAATGTTCTAAAGCAGCGGTTCTTGATACGGTTCCTCGCGTCCCCCTGCTATGCACATGTTCTGCATCTCTCTCTCTCTGGCTGTTTCTCAAACGGAAGGCTGCATCCTCCGGAGGTCGCGTTTGTAGGATGCATACGTCATAAAGAAGATCTTATTTTAGAATATTAACAGTTATACATTTGACCATTATTCTTAGTTAAGCGTAAATTGTTGTAATATGCTTATGACTCGCGGATGTGATGCTC
>NW_015549582.1:143721-144169 GCF_001515605.1 Sinocyclocheilus anshuiensis
AGTTTTAGTCGACTAAAAGTCTCAACATTTTAGTCTAGTTTTAGTCCAAGAAAATCTAAAGCATTTTAGTCTAGTTTTAGTCAATGAAAAATTATTAGAATAATTAGAAATAAGATTATTATTAATTAATACAGCAGTATTAATTTTGGCAGCCATTTTTAATTTAGTCTTAGTCTTACTCAAATGTACATTTAATTATCATATTTAGACAAACTTGTCCTGTTTTTGTTTATTCAATGAAATGTATGAGCATTTTAGTCAGATTTTTTAGTCAATGAAATATTAGTCACATTTTCGTCATTCTGTATAATGGTTAAACTGATGAAAATTATTTTTTTCTCAAAATTATAATCGTAATGATTCTTGTCATTTGAGAAATGTACTTTTGCATTTCAGGTATTGCACTTTCTCCAGTAAGCACAAATCAATAGAATGTGGACTGGTCTAT
>NW_015549582.1:144483-144971 GCF_001515605.1 Sinocyclocheilus anshuiensis
TATGAAAACAGCTAAAACAAACGAAAAATATTATAACAGTGAAATTCCTAGTAATTCCACTAATTCCATAATTGCATAAAAGCCTACAAGGAAGGAATAACTGACAACGTGCCGTTGAGGTACCGTCACGAAGTTCTTGTTTGGCAAAATTAATATAAACTATTCTGTGTCTTAAGACAAGTTAAGTTAGAACAAGTTCAATAAAACATCTTTATTATATTTCTACGTTAGACGAGAATAGCCAAACCAAAAAGAAACAAAGAAAACACAATGTAACATTCATGAAACCGTACTCAATGGAATGCGCACATGTGACTGGGGCTAGTGCCATCTAGTGGTCGCTGATTTTCTTTAGCTCAGCTGCGCATGGATCGCAAACTCTGTGTGTGTGGATTGGGCAAGGCTAAAAGGGCAGAACGAAAGTCTCAAAATTCAAATGAATCAAATAGAATCGACTCAGAAGAGACGTGAATGAATGCACTGGTGTC
>NW_015549582.1:146514-148755 GCF_001515605.1 Sinocyclocheilus anshuiensis
ACATTTTAATCGCTACATGCACAAATCATGATACTTTATTACAAACTATAACATTTGTATTCACAAATATGTCTCTATTTAAACAAAATGCTGCACAATAATGTAATTCTTAACTCTGCAGAAACTGGTTGAAAAGCATTTGTTTCAGTGTAGTGACGCACATTTGCGAATTTTTCAAATCGTGTACACGTTAATGAATTGCACTGGGCCTTTTTTGTTGGTAGTTGTGTGTGTTGGGGACGTGAAATGCTGTAAACTGCGAAAATGAAGTCTCAAAATCCAAATGAACTGAACAAGATCGACTCGAACTAGACGTCAATTAATGCATGGGTGTCACCTGATCCACATATGCACAGATTCCTTTTTGCATGAGCAATTTATGATATATTAATGCAGAACAGAACATTTTTATTCGCAAACATGTCTATATTTGTACAAATCACTGCACAATCATTTAATCCAGAATTCCAAAGACTCAAATTGAAAGGCATTTTTTGTGGTTAGTAAGACACATGTATAAAATTTATGCAGTACATGGATAATTGTGCGTGCAGCTATTAATCATTTTGAGTCTAATATCATCCCATAGAATTTAACAGCGAAGCTCTGATTCGGGAATTATAACTCTTGATATCTGGCAACCGCACTCATGAAAGCTTGCGTAGTAGAGGCGTGTAGAGCAGTCTGCAATAAAATTTTTTCTCCTTTTTTGACGAAAATAAAAAGAGGTTTTTGGCAAAGTTTTTATCTTTCTGAATACATTTTAGTCTTGTCTTATTTCGTCAACGAAATTGCATGTTGATATAGTCTTAGTTATCGTTTATTGACCTTATTGTCATCTCGTCTTCGTCTCGTCTTAGTCATGGGAAAAAAGCTCGTCAACGAACATTTTGCATCATAGTCTTCATTAACGAAATTAACACTAAGTTCAACCCATATATTCAGATGTGTGTAACACATTTTATGGAGGACTGTTTCCTGATCCTGGTAGGGTAGACAATGCCGGCTGTTCTGACTCACAGACTGTAAGTACGTTTTCATATTTAAATGATTTGCCGATTCAAATGCGAGTTTTGAGCAGTGTAGATTAGCACTTGTTCTTTGTTATTTCTCCGATCACAAATGCAGACATGGTTTTATGTTTACGCGGCACGAAGCAATGTGTAAAAAGACAGTATAAGTCATTATAATCCGTAATTATGTCCCCATTTTAGCAACCCCTTTAACAGTTATAAATTTGACCATTATTCTTAGTTAAGCGTAAACTGTTGTAATATGCTTATGACTCGCGAATGTAATGCTCGGTTAACTGAAATAAACCAGGCTTGATGACGTATGCAACCTGTAAATGCGACCTCCGGAGGATGCAGCCTTTCGTTTGAGAAACGGCCTCTCTCTCTCTCTCATTCAGCTCAGCTTCAACAATGAACTTTTCCAATTATGCGTGCAGTTGCCATTAGGGCTGCTCGATTATGGCAAAAATCATAATCACGATTATTTTGGCCAATATTGTAATCACGATTATTTAACACGATTATGAGGGGGCCATATGACCAAAACTTTATATGAGTGATTTATTTAAAGATAGTGATACATATCAAATATATATTTCCTGTAAATAAGGTTGCTATGACATCTACATTGTAGAGACCAGCGGAATTTCAAACAAACAAAACGTCCTAAAAATTATTGAAAATAATGAAACTGTCAGTAATAAAAAAGCAAAGGACAAATACAATAGAATAAAAAGATACAAATGAAACAAACTGCGCTTTAATGTTTTTTTATGCAAGTCTCAAGCCCCCGGTTTCACAGAGAAGGCTTAAGCCTAGTCCTAGACTAAAATGTAAATCTGAGTTTCAACTTAAAGAAATTGCACTGACTGATCTTAAAACATGTCAGTGCCTTTGTTTTGTCTTAAGATGCACACCAGTAATGCTTTTTTCTAAGGCATGTTTATAAAAATTACTTAAATGTCCTAATTGAACTATGGCCTAATCCTGGTTTAGGCTAAACCCTGTCTATGAAACCGGGCCATAGTCTTCACTGTAAGAATGAAACTTTTTTGTTTCTTATTAAAACTACAAAAGTCCTTCACTCAAGAGCAGTGTGTGATTTTGAATTTGTCTTTTGTTGTTTGATTAATATTAAGCACATAGTCGCAGCAGGAAAATAGCGCACTGTCACTTTAAGAGGATCTGATTTACCGTTACACGCGTATTTTCATTCTCAACTCTTTAC
>NW_015549582.1:149396-157279 GCF_001515605.1 Sinocyclocheilus anshuiensis
GCGCATATATCTTCCTGAGGAGCAGCGCAAGTTCTCTTTCACGCTTTTAAAAACATGAATAAATATACTTATATAAATCAAGCACGTCCCATTTTGCAAAAGTCACGTTACATGATTTTACTGATTTGCACGTGAAAATAGGCTTTTATGGAGGAACGAAAGTGCAGTGCTGGAAAAGGGGGCGGAATGGGGGCGTAATAATCGTTTTGTCTCGATTATTGTATTTTCATAATCGTTGGAGGTGAAATCGAAATTGTTTTTCCGATTAATTGCACAGCCCTAGTTGCCATACTGTATTAAAGCTTTAATCAGGATAAAACCGTATATTAAAAGCTAACATAAGCAGTAGCATTTAGTGGGGCTTCATAAAAGCAGGAAATGATCAGCCCGTTTCTCAGAAAAGTGACAGAACGGTGTGTAATAAAGGTAAATTATGTGAAAAATAATGCGTTTTTTTTTAAAACGAAGCATTAACACACGTTAGACTGTACCCCATAAACACAATCAAGCGTAGAAAAAAAACAGTGAACCACCCCTTTAAGAAATGTTTATTGAGCTCCGAAGCATATTAGAATGACTTCTAAAGACTGGAGTAATGGCTGCTGAAAATGTTAAAAATATTCAAAATTACAAAATATACTGTATTACTGTATTAGCACTTTGAGTATGAGAAAGGCTTATTACAAATAACATTAATTTTATTTATTATTATTATTAAATTATGAAATTGTTGCTTTTACTGTATTTATGATCAAATAACTGCAGCCTTGGTGAGAATAAAAGTTTTTCAAAAACATTTAGAAATCTCGAACCCCAAACTTTGGAACATAGTGTATATAGATAATCAGTTGCCTGGGACAATGGTCAGTTATACAGTTTAGAATATTATACAATAATATGTGACTGCAGAATTATGACAGACAGCTATGCAATAAATTGTCCTAATGAGGGTGCATTTATTTTTTCCCATTTGAATCAAATCAAAAAACAACATAACAAAAAGGGAAAAAAGAGCAGGATATTTTTTTACTGTTACTTTACCACAAAAAGACAAGAGAAAATAAAACATTATCCAGTATTTTGCACAGGTGTAAATAGTGTAACCAGGGCAGTTGCAAAATCCCAAATAAACTGGACCACCTGCCCTTTCCCACATGGACACATTCTCTTTGATTCTCATGCCATAAAAACAATGGAACCCCTGCGAGAGCTTATTCTGCTGTATATCACACACCCAAAAGCTGCTACATTTTTATCCGCAACAGAATTCCACCTAAACAACATACAAATCTGCCCCGAGATGTTTTCGCAAATGACTGCAAAACAGGAAGCCAAACACTGAAGCGTGTTAGGCAGTTACTGCACAGCTTGAGGCATATACAAGCTGTCGTATGTCAGAAACGTGGCAGGCAGGGTATCAGAACGACAATAGGGAAACAACTGGGGTGATATTAGACAGAGCGGGGGAAGTTGGGACGGGGGCTGACTGCGTGGGACTGACCTTGGAGCGAGGAGGGGCACGGATGTACCACTTGCAGTCCACTGCCTCAGTCGGCAAGGCTTTGCCGTCTTTGGTGATCTGCTGTGATTCAATGATGCCTTCAGGTCCTCCCATCTCGAATTCACAAACTGCAGCGGGGGTGACATAAGGAGACAAATTACAAAAAATGGAAAGCCATTAGATGTATTAATATGGAGGATTCTTATACACGAATGAATAATACCCACAGGGAAGAGGTTTGGGGACTCCTATGTCTTTAAAGTCAGGATCTGAAAAAAAGAAATAAGATAGGATATAAAAACAGACTTAATTCAGATAACCAATAACCATAAATATCATACTGTGTTAGATCAACTGAACCATTCAACGTACAATCGACGCAATTGATGTTTAAAAAATGATGCAGAGTTGCAGTTTGAAGTGCATTCTTTCAAAGTGGCATGAACAGGAAGGAAGCATTCAATAAACAGTGATTAAACAGCTCAATTAGCAATAGCTTCCAGTATTTCTCATTTCACTGCTCTGTAGAGGCTTGTGAAAAAAATTTAGTTTTCCACATACTGTACATTATTGTTTCTCCTCTATGCCCCGCCTTTCTAAAACGCGTCGATTTTTACAAAGCTCATCGGTCTGAAAAAGCGAGGTGTGCTGTGATTGGCCAGCTATCCAATGCGTTGTGATTGGCCGAATACTTCAAGTGTGTGACGGAAATGTTACGCCCCTTACCATACTGCGATGCCCTGTCCGGCTGGAGCGACGAGACAAAAACATTAAAACCCATTATAAACGAGGCATTTGTTGCATCCAGTGGGGACATAATTATGGATTATAATGACTTATACTGTCTTTTTACGCGTTGCGTTGCAACATAAAACCATGTCTGCATTTGTGATCGGAGAAATGACAAACAACAAGTGCTACTCTACACTGCAATTGTTGCTTTTACTGTATTTATGATCAAATAACTGCAGCCTTGGTGAGAATAAAAGTTTTTCAAAAACATTTAGAAATCTCGAACCCCAAACTTTGGAACATAGTGTATATAGATAATCAGTTGCCTGGGACAATGGTCAGTTATACAGTTTAGAATATTATACAATAATATGTGACTGCAGAATTATGACAGACAGCTATGCAATAAATTGTCCTAATGAGGGTGCATTTATTTTTTCCCATTTGAATCAAATCAAAAAACAACATAACAAAAAGGGAAAAAAGAGCAGGATATTTTTTTACTGTTACTGTACCACAAAAAGACAAGAGAAAATAAAACATTATCCAGTATTTTGCACAGGTGTAAATAGTGTAACCAGGGCAGTTGCAAAATCCCAAATAAACTGGACCACCTGCCCTTTCCCACATGGACACATTCTCTTTGATTCTCATGCCATAAAAACAATGGAACCCCTGCGAGAGCTTATTCTGCTGTATATCACACACCCAAAAGCTGCTACATTTTTATCCGCAACAGAATTCCACCTAAACAACATACAAATCTGCCCCGAGATGTTTTCGCAAATGACTGCAAAACAGGAAGCCAAACACTGAAGCGTGTTAGGCAGTTACTGCACAGCTTGAGGCATATACAAGCTGTCGTATGTCAGAAACGTGGCAGGCAGGGTATCAGAACGACAATAGGGAAACAACTGGGGTGATATTAGACAGAGCGGGGGAAGTTGGGACGGGGGCTGACTGCGTGGGACTGACCTTGGAGCGAGGAGGGGCACGGATGTACCACTTGCAGTCCACTGCCTCAGTCGGCAAGGCTTTGCCGTCTTTGGTGATCTGCTGTGATTCAATGATGCCTTCAGGTCCTCCCATCTCGAATTCACAAACTGCAGCGGGGGTGACATAAGGAGACAAATTACAAAAAATGGAAAGCCATTAGATGTATTAATATGGAGGATTCTTATACACGAATGAATAATACCCACAGGGAAGAGGTTTGGGGACTCCTATGTCTTTAAAGTCAGGATCTGAAAAAAAGAAATAAGATAGGATATAAAAACAGACTTAATTCAGATAACCAATAACCATAAATATCATACTGTGTTAGATCAACTGAACCATTCAACGTACAATCGACGCAATTGATGTTTAAAAAATGATGCAGAGTTGCAGTTTGAAGTGCATTCTTTCAAAGTGGCATGAACAGGAAGGAAGCATTCAATAAACAGTGATTAAACAGCTCAATTAGCAATAGCTTCCAGTATTTCTCATTTCACTGCTCTGTAGAGGCTTGTGAAAAAAATTTAGTTTTCCACATACTGTACATTATTGTTTCTCCTCTATGCCCCGCCTTTCTAAAACGCGTCGATTTTTACAAAGCTCATCGGTCTGAAAAAGCGAGGTGTGCTGTGATTGGCCAGCTATCCAATGCGTTGTGATTGGCCGAATACCCCTGGGCTGGACTCTGCTTCGTCCAAGGTGAAAGCTGATCCGGCGATCAACAGCGCGAAGTTGATGCATTTCCTCAGCGACCAGCACGGATCAGCTCCAGGCATGACGAAGCAGATATTGTCCTCTTTTGGATGGCCAATCAAAGTAGTTTCGCTTTCACAACGAAACACACAGTGCCTTCACGACATGGCGGAGGCTGCAACAACAATACTACAGCGAGAATAAAAATTACGCCTTCTTTCTTTGCGTGAACATTTGAGCGGCGTTATGCAAATCTTCTCACATCGTGACGCAGACATGTGGGGGCGTGTTAGAACGAGCTGTTTTAGGTAGGCGTGGTTGACTCTTAACTTTTATAAAGAATATCTCTTTGGATTTGAGACTTTAGTCTTTGCAACTTTACAGATCTTCTTTATGCACCAAGAGCTTGTAACACTCCAGAGAAAAAGGAAAAATTTAAATTGCATCATATGACCCCTTTAAAAGAAAGCAGGAAAGTGTTCGTTTGTATTCCTTTACCACAGTCATTGGTTCTTCCAAAACTAATGAACATACTCATCCTAAACTTTTATTTATAATACCACAAAACTCCTTATTATTTATCAGTATTCAATATCCATGAAATACCTTTAACAATATAGTCATCTTTTCCATTTTTGTGGTTCTCAAACTAATATTAGGTTTATTATTGGCACCTATGGGCTGGAGTGTGAGTCTTAGCAAAAGAGTGCTGCAGGAAAACCCAGAAACAAGTAAGCATTTTAGCACTTCCAATTCCATCGTCCCAAAATCAATGGGTTTTGCAAATGGTTAAATTAGTGAAATAAAGTTAGTGGCTCAAGATAATTTCAAGTTTTATTCTACAACATAAAATACGTCAGTAATACCCTACTCATGATTTTTTTAAAAGCTTTTATGTTTCTGGAAAATGGTGGTTGTTAACACCTGGATAAATGGGACTATAGAGGTTACTGAGGACAGTAAATGCCATCATGCCAAACAGGTAAACTCATCTATTCACCAGTACACTTTTACAGCCTTGTTGCGTTTGTACTCACACTCATACAAACTACTCAAACCCAAACTTTCATGAAAAATGTTTTTTTTTTTTTTTTAAATAAAGACCTGAAGAGTTGTCTAAAAGCTTAACGGTGGAGACGTTAAAGTTATGCAATGGCGGTGTTTCTTATTTATAGCCTACGTTTAGCATTTTACTTTAGGCAAAATTTAGGCTTCAAAATTCATAAAAGTTTTTTTTTTTTCTGAATATTATTTTAATGAACAAAATGTGTAAGAACCTTAAACGTTTGTTGGTCACACGACTTATTTTCTGCTATAATCCAAAAGCCAATGGAAAAATCCTATTGGGTTTTTGTCAAGGGAACCAGGGTGATGTTAACTATCAGGTTGGCCTACAACAAACAACAACATCACTGCTCCACTCTAAACAAAACCTCTACTTCAGTAAAAATAACTTCAATACTATAAATTGTATTGATCATAACTGTTGTCCTTAAATAACTTAAAGAAACATTTAGACATAAACCTGCTGTGAAGCATTATGTAACAGTACTTTCAGTGAAATCTCCTCAGTACCCAATTGCTCTCAACACTTCTCTTTATAGAATTCCTTCATTTTCAAATGCTCACATTCTCTGGAGATCCACATTCATTTCAAATACCAGACTCAATCCAACAATAGCAGCTAAGAGCAGAATACCTAAGGTGCAAGATATTATTGTATCCAACAATACAGTTTAATCTAGCCAAACTTTAAAAATATGGTCCTCACTGCAGCTTATTCTGATCAAAAACGGCACACTTGGACAGGAAGAGATTGACTGACATGAAACGCAACCAAACACACATGTTGTTTTTAAGTGCCATGTAAGGGTGTTAGGGAAATACTGATTATTTCACAGACATAGGTCTGAAAACAATACAAAATATACTAGGCCTGGGTGTTAGTTTAGATTTTCTGATTAAATTCAACACAATTCCGATGCAATAAGCTTTCAATTCCAATCTGATTCAGTTATAATGTCCATTCTTGCTGGCAAATTAAATAAATTCTCTCTGCTAACGCAGTAAATTTGATCAGTTTATAACTGATTCAAACTGGCAACTTTTTTGGAACTATTCATTAAGAAGAACTGACTCACAAGAGTCTTTTTGACAATCAGTCTACACTGGTCGCTTTAAAACTGATTCACTAAAGAAATTGCCATTTTTGGTACAATAACCCCATTCAGTGAACAGCATGGGTTTGCTGTCTGCCAACACAATTTTTATGTCTCATGTTTCAATACAGCCCTACTCTTCATCCTAACATAAATGAAAATATTCTATCAGAAGCAGCATTGTGCTACACAGAACTAATAGGTGGACAGTTGAATTACTCTCACCCCTCTATGATTAGATGGGCTTATATTTAGTATGGGTGATATTTCGCTCTGTGATCCCCCCGTTCACTCTGATATTCATACATGGACAGAGACAGTGGCATTCACAGAATCGAATCTCATTGAAGATGACTTCTCTTAGAAAAGACACACGTACATACATACAAACATGAGCCTGAACCCGTTCAGAGAGGATTGGATTGTACCTCAGTTACCTTTACTGAAGAGACTAATTGATTTGTGGATTGATCTGGTGTAAACGGCTGATTTATTTCTCTGTCATTTCATCCTCCTGTGAGCACTTATGTGGGTCACTGTGTGTGTGATCGCAGAGGACACCCATCACTATTATGACATATTCACTCCTATTTTGGAACACAGGCACGTGGTTCCTGGCAGTATGAGAGTGTAGGATATGAAGCAAGACATTAATCCTACACTTTTGTAGCATTACAAGTCCACTTATAATGTTAGTCAAGGTTTCGTACAGCAAAAACAATTGCAATTTAGTTGCACGGCCATTATTTCATACTGTACCTTTAAGACTTCTTTATAAATTATCTCTGTTGTGATTGGCTAATCTTGGCATGCCAGTGTTGCTTATTAGTTTGGGGTCAAAGGGTCAAGGTATGGCTAGTTAGCATGCAAATTTATTGTAAAGTTTCTGTGCAACCCATCTTTGTTTAACATTTCACAAATTGCATATGCTCCTCAACATCCACACTGAGAATTCAGATCAGGCCTTGAACCAGCAGATGCACTCAAGTAATGTAGGATGAAAAAAGAACGAATGAGAAAGATTACATTACAGAACTAGGGTAGGGTAACACACGAGAGAAAAGAGATTAATTGGCAGAAATAAGATAAAATGATTGATCAAAGAAGGGAATGGTGTGGAAACAGGATCTGGGCTCTGCCATCTACATTCTCACTCTGTGGCTATTCACATAGCAGAACATATCTAAAGGGAGTCACAACAGTTATACAAATTTTTAGGACTTACAACAGAATTTTGAGAGTGAGTTCAGGTAGCTTGTACTATGTAAACAGAACCGCAATGGACAACTAGTTGTTCTGTTTATTATACTGTATTATAAAATTCTGCTTGTCTCATGCATGAAAGCTTTAGATCCATTTGCTGTAGTTAAATCCAATTTGAGCCTCGTTGTGTTATTATTAAATAAAGTTTGTATGATAAGAAAATAAAGGTTCCAAAAGAGGTTTTCATAGTGATTCAATAAAATAACCATTTTGGGTTCCCAAAGAACCCTTCTTGTCACACTTATCAAAAGAACCATTTTTTTTCTTAGTGTGGAGAATATTTCAATAATCTGAAGAACCTTTGTACAATGGAAAGGTGCCACACTCTTAAAAATAAAGGTTGCAAAAAGTTTTTTTTTTTTTTTTGCAGTGATTCCATAGAAGAACGTCTCGGTTACTTGTGTAACCCTCGTTCCCTGAAGGAAGGAATGGAGACGTTACGTCAGTCGTGACTGACGAATTGGGATCTCGCCCGAGAGCCCAATCACCTTCGAGTGTTAACTAAACAAGCCAATGACAGTTGGCGTGCGTGTTTCGCC
>NW_015549582.1:157442-157999 GCF_001515605.1 Sinocyclocheilus anshuiensis
AGCCGAGACTACGCGCCCCGGCCGTACAGCGGTGGTACAGCAACTGTGGCGACGGGACGTAACGTCTCCCTTCCCTCCTTCAGGGAACGAGGGTTACACAAGTAACCGAGAAATTCCCTTTCAGTCAGTCACGTTCAACGTTACTTTTGGGGAATTGGGATCCGTATGGAAAACGCCACTATTGCTGACCCCCTCCAGTGCCCTGCGGAAGCCGGCAAGTCCCCCGTCTGGCGCTCCGCCACGCCTGACCGCCGAGGGTGCGGGAGGAACTCCACCAGGGTTCGCCATGGGTAACTGAACCGAGGAGCAAAAAAGCGCACGTATCCGTAGAGGGGAATGGCACAGCAAGCGTGATCGACACCGAGCAGGTCTGGTGTTACTGCCTACCTGAGGCGAGTACACGAGAGGACACGGGCTCTACACGGAGATTATAGAATCTCGCAAACGTGTTAGGCGTCGCCCAGCCGGCAGCTCTACAGATGCCTTAGCCGTCAGAGCGGACGAGAACTTACAGGCCCTGGACGGAAGGCGTGGACTACCTCTCCAGGCGGCGGTGC
>NW_015549582.1:158009-158202 GCF_001515605.1 Sinocyclocheilus anshuiensis
CGCTACCAAGAGGACCTGCTCCTCGTCCTCCCTGACCTTGCACAGTGTCTGTGCGAGAAGGCTCACTGGGGGACACGCATATTTGTGTAGGCCCCGAGGCCAGCTGAACGCCAGTGCATCCGTGCCGAGGGTCCCCTCGGCCAGGGAGTAAAACAACTGGCAATGGGACGTGTCCGGGGAGGCAAACAGGTCC
>NW_015549582.1:159077-175303 GCF_001515605.1 Sinocyclocheilus anshuiensis
CCCCCCGTTTAATGAGGAGGTATCTGGACCGCAACATCGCGATGGTCATGTTCCCGCACTGAGAACATGACTCATCCACGAGCGCTGCTTCAGCGTGCTGAAAGCCCAAGCACGAGACACAGCGATCGTGACCGTCAGATGAAGCCAGGAAACGACCACATCCAGAACGCACGAGCGGGAAGCCATCTTTAAAAAGACGCCCGTCGCTCGTGGAGCTCTTTTAGAATTTGCTCTTTTAGAAAGGAAAAACACTCTTTTAGAGAGAGCGCTGAAGCGCCCAGGGGAGGTCGCGGCGGGACCGCAGAATGGAAGCTGCAGCTCGCCGAGGTTTCAGCAGCCTGGATGGCAACCCCCGCTGACACGCCGTAACACCAACGCCAGCTGTTTTTCAAAACACTCGCGGAGATTTGTCTTGCTAGAAGGCTCGGCTCCGAAGCGAAAAGCTGATGTGCGTTTGCACGCGTTCTCCTTTTATACCCGAGCTGCGGGGCGAGGTGCGCGTGGCGAAACACACACGCCAACTGTCATTGGCTTGTTTAGTTAACACTCGAAGGTGATTGGGCTCTCGGGCGAGATCCCAATTCGTCAATCACGACTGACGTAACGTCGAACGTGACTGACTGAAAGGGAAATCTATTGATTCCTCAAAGAACCTTTCAGTTGACAGTTTTTAAAAGAACCATGATTTCCCTGCTCTGAAGAACATTTATTAATCTAAATAACCTTTTTTTCCACTACCTTAAGTGGTTCCATGGCTTACCAAGATGCAATTTTATAGATATTTTATACTTTTTAATATACACATAAATGGACTAAGGTGAACAAATGAAGACAAGCTGTGAACCCTGTTTTGTTTTCAGACAGCTGAATATAACTTTCAAAAAAGTCCTCCAGTACAAATGTTACTGCCACTCATCAACTGCAGCTGTCACAGTTGCTAGGCGCCAATAGCAATCCTCCATAATCTAGACTGTCCCATTTAACAATACTCAGTTCGACTTCAAAGTCTGCATCCTTCTATGGATGCAGCCCCTGAATTGGGACGCAGCTACAGTCATTGTCACGATGGTTACAGGCAGTGTGTACAGCTTTGCAATAACTGAAAAGGAGATTGGCTACTGGTTCATAAAAACAGTATCAAAGTATGAAAAAATACTGGCTCTTTTATGTAGAAGGCAGGACTTGTTTCGCCATATTGTACGTTGCACATTTTCCCAATCACAAAAGTGAACCATCTTTGTATGGATACAGTCTTTCAGAGCATTCAATCCACTCCTGTAAACAGAACAATATTTACACAGTTTATTAGTCATTGTATAGTTTTCTTTATAGATATTTTGTAATGTCATATTCATTCTAATTAATTTTACTTGAAAATGACATCTACTTTTAGTCCACAAAAATTTAATTTTAGTTGACAAGAAAGAACAATATTAAGCCAAATTAATTTAAACCTATTTAGATTTAACAATAACAACGTGAAAAAAGCAAAAATGCAATCCTGAACTGCTGAAATATCATTGTGAGTACACTATTGCACAGTTGTGAAATTTCCATGCTTTAGTTATTCATTGTCCATGTTTTAGATGGAAATAGAGCATTTCAGAAACCAGCATGTGCTGTAACCTCATTCACTTTTGCAGTAGCATAGTTTGACGTTGATTGGATTATTTGCAATATTTATATTTTACTAGACATTTTACTCACATTTTCCATGTTGCCTTTGTTCTCATTGATGAAATAATAATACAAAAAAACCTTTTGTCACATTTTTGTCAGTAATTTAGTTGACAAAACACCACCTGTAAACATCTGTTTGAATGAATCAAGAATTGGACCAGGAGTCATCACAACACTGCCTGTGTGAATGAAACCAGTGTCTTCAACTCTGTCCAAGCATTCTTATCCAATGAAATTCAAAGACATTTTATTTGTACTGTAGTAATGTAGCGATCAGCTAAAACAACACTGTGGAAATAAAAAGCATCCTTGTTTTGTTGTAGAAAACAACTGTTACTCTCCTGCTCACAGTTTAATCAAAGGTAGCTACCACCCTCTATTTCAGTTTCCACAGAAGATGTGGATCCTTTCTCTTAGCGAGGGAGGAAACGAACAGCTGCTTGAGTGGAGGGGTGTTATCTGATTGTTCTTGTGTGTCATACTCCCCATTCTTTATCTGATAATCTCCTGAAAGTGAAGCGCCGACACTGTTTACCCACCCACAGCGTAAGCGGCGTGAGCCGTAGGAAAGCCGCTCTCCCTGCGGATGGGCCGCCGTAGAGTTGAGAACAGGCTTCTGTCCATTCAATTCCCCTTTGCTAGAGATCTGATGCCTATTTGAGAGTAAACCAGGGGCAACGGGCTGTCAATCAACATGGAAGAGAATGTGGCTGCTTCCAAACACTCCCAAGATTTATGAACGCTGTAGATCAGTTAGAATATTACCACTTCAAGAATCAATAAGGCATAAGCAATAAAGTAAAGGTATAAGCGCATGTGTGTGTGTGTGTACAGTATGTGTGTGAAGCGACAGGAGCACTGCCAAAGTAACGACTACTGTATTTGTGGGCAGATATGGATGGCAGGAAGTTAATGAAACAATGACCTTCAGGTCAAGAGAGCTGATTGCCGGACTGATTTATGATTTAGATGTGGCATCACTTAACCCACAAGGTCCAGCAGACCCCATGGGATCAGTCGTCGGCCACAGTTGTGTGTAATACAGGATCCCTTTAAAGGTTATCTTAGGCATCTATCAGCATGAAGACTGGAGGAAAAGACACTAAATGGAAGATAGGAGATAAGAAATGACAGCGAATATGTAAAAAGGATATAGGTTTTCTTTTGTGTGGCAATTCAGCATATTTCCACTTCAACATCGGTACAGTGGATAAGTTGCCTGATTTCATTTGTTATCTCAGATACAGCCTTTAAAAATATGAACAGACTTGGATAACAATGAACAGTACAGGTTGAAAGATAATTAAGAATAATTTTACAATCAAATGACCAAAAATAACTAAGACGGTCTCAGGAGTTGATATAGTGCATGGCCAGAGATATGTATACTTAGATTCCTCATTCTTGGAACGGCCAATGTGTCGTCACTCACAGTAAAAATCAATGAGTTTTCCAAGATGCCACAACATAGCGTCTGATTGTAAAAACCACTGAGATTTGAATTCCCGAAGAAATGGGATTGCCTTTCACAGGTGAGAATCTGTAGGTAAGTAAGTATTAAAGGGGTCATATGATGCGATTTCATTTTTTCCTTTCTCTTTGGAGTGTTACAAGCTCTTGGTGCATAAAGAAGATCTGTAAAGTTGCAAAGACTAACAAAATAATGTTCTTTTTAACAGCATCATATGACCCCTTTAACTCAATAATGCAGGTTCATAAACTATGGTAACTTATTGATCTTGTGTTAGTGTACACCTTCATCTTCTTGCTTTGTGTTTAGTTTAGCAAAATCATTTGTGATAGATATTCATACATGCGTATAACTACAGTTGCAGATGTGCAGTCTTGCTCTCGAGTGTTCACACACTGGCTTTGACCATTCTAATATGGCTTACGTATAGCGGCCCATAAAAACAGCCACTAATGAGGCATCTACTGTATGTATAAATATCTATGGTGCACGGCTATGTAATATATATTTATATATAAGGATGGTAAAATTGATCATATCATGTCAAGTCAAGTCAAGTCACCTTTATTTATATAGCGCTTTTAACAATACAGATTGTGTCAAAGCAACTGAACAGCTCAAGTCAACGGTATCGCTGGAAATGAAGTGTCATGTGAAAGCAGTACTACTCTTTGAAGTGTGCTTGTATATTTGTTTATATATATAATATAAGGTTATACTATATAAAAATTACATATTAAAATTATATTTATGCCTGTGATTCTGGTGCTCAAGAAACATTTCTTGTAATTATCAATGTTGAAAATCGTGCTGCTTAATATTTTTAATCGTGACATTTTTTTAAGGATTCTTTGATGAAAAGAAAGTCCAAAAGAACAGCATTTATTTTCAATAGAAATATTTGTAACATTGCAAATATATTTACGGATTAAAAATTGCTGTTTCACAATGTTTTTATACATTATTAAACGTGGGGTAAGCGATTTTTCAAAAACACTTTAGAAAACTGATTCGGGCCGAATAGCAAAACAAACTTGTAGCCAATCAGCAGTAAGGGGCGTGTCTACTCATGATGTGGAGGAGAGAAAGAGTTCAGTGCACGGGACGGACATTAGCTGAGCTGAGCCGAGCGACAGAAAGATAGAGATGGCGGATAAAAAACAAAAGAGGAAAACGTCTGTGGAACAAACGAAGGCTTAAGGCAATAAGGCAATAAGGCAAGAAGTAGGACCCGTGTAAATATCGGATCAGCTTTCCAGCGCTGGAGAGAACTCAAGGAGCAGAAGGCCTGCGATCGGACAGCTAAAGTCTGTCTAGTACACTGGACGCGACCGTTGAAAATCACTTGAAATTTGTGTCAATACCATAGACTGTATAAAAACATGGACGTAGTGTCTGTGACGTCACCCGTAGATTTCCGAAGAACGTTTTTGAAGCTCAAAAGTGGGCGGAGGTGGCCGTTGCCATCTTGGCAGCGTGTCACTCCCGGATAATCGAAAATGGGCAAAGAGGCGGGAGGCGTGGGTTGCGTACGTATGTGTGGGGCAGAGCTATCAACATAGGGGCGAGACCCTTTTGGGGTAGGGGCGTGTTTGTTTTGGTGATTTCAAATTGTCAACATTGGCTACTAGAAATCGCTTACCCCACCTTTAAATCACTCTCACTGGCTGTTGTATTATATAAGTACGCTTCTCACTACTGTGCAGTAACTGAACATAATGTAGACCTATTTAAAAGTGTCTCTATACTTGTCAAAGTCATTTTCTTCTATTAGGATTCTGTATAAAAACATTGTGAAACATATTTTAAGGTATATGCTGCTTCTGATGCTTGGTTTCTCAGTATGGAGAAATAAACCTCACTATGTTTATAATTGCAGTAATTTATGATCAATGATTCTGGACTGTGGACTGCTAATTGGTAACCTCTGCTATATATATATATATATATATATATATATATTAATAAACATAACTAACCAACATTAGAGCTAAAACGAGATAATTATCAAAGTGTTCAAGTACTCCCAGAAGGATTCACGATCCCAAATGCATCAGATAATGGAACGATAGGAACTGTTTATCAAAACTGAAAATCAGGAGTTTGAATTCACTTTATACAACATAAATGCAGAGGAAAAACATTCCACCTTGCTACACTTACATACCCATGCACACACACACACACATTGTCATGCTTTACTACGGAATTTGCACACCCAACATAAATCCTGCAGATATTTTTCACAGTTATAAAGCACTGTGAGAGGACAACATGGAAGCTGTAAATCCTCCCACACTGAAACCATGACCTCTGTAAAAAACGTCCTTAGTATTCTAAGAAGGCATAATCTGGCTAAGAGGAAGCTGTATTATAAAGCATTTCTTGCCTCATCTGTCATCAATGGAAGTGTGTGTGTTTATATGTGTATGCATGCACAGAATACTACCAGATTCCCCTAGTTGCTTGTGTGCAGCCTTGGTTTGTAAACCCAGACTTAGACTATAATCTTTTAAAGCTTACAGTATTTACCCATAACAACCTAGAGGAGATTTATACTTCAGCCTTGGAAATTGTGCCTGCCAGGAGAGCAGTGAACTGTGTGAGGAAGCAAGTCTCGTAAGAATACACATACATAAATGCAATGCTCAGTCAACGTAATGTCAAAAAAGTGTCAAATGCTTATCGTACGTTCAAGTAATTCTGGAAAGTTCGTATTTATGCGTCGTAATCAAGTGCGTTCAAGACACTTTGGTCGGAGTAAGATGATGATGATGTACCTTTTCTACAAAAAAAATTCAGCAAGATTTATTAAACTCTACTTCTTCAAAATGGTGAATAAAGAATGTGCATCAGGTGTGTTTTTCCTTTTTTATGTTTTTATGTAATTTATGAAGGTGCTGTAAATTGAATCACTATGTATTTGTTGCTGTAAACTGTGCTGTAAACTGAACTGTTATGTAATCATTATGGTAATTGTACAGTACTATTGTATATTTTATTTCTGATTTATTTAAACAATTTAGAAACAAGGAAACATTACAAGAGACTAGGATGTAACGATTCACTCAACTCACGATGCGATACGATTCACGATACTGATTTTCAAAATGAGATTTAAGACAAATTATAAATAAAAGGTGTCCTTTTATTATTTCTCAGACAAAAAAATGCTGCACATTTCTTTGTGAAATTGAAATATGGCAAATAACAAAACTAAATTGAAATTTAAAAACAAATCCCAAATCAAATAAATAAATAATAAAAATGAAAGTAATCGCTCTGAAATCTCAAACTAAGACTTTGCCTGTAAAATAATTTATTATATATTATTATATTTTTATTATATATTTTTATTATAAATTACATATTTATTATATAAATAATTTCAGCAAACTTACAGTCAATACAGACGCTGCATCTATTGTGTTTGACATCTTTTCTCACTGACACGCTCCCAACTCTGAAAGGGTTAGTTCACCCAAAAATGAAAATTAGGCTGCGTTTTACTCACCCACGAGGCATCCTAGGTGTATATGACTTTCTTCTTTCAGACGAATCCAGTCTTTGATCTTTCAAGCTGTTTAATGCCACTCAGCGGGTGTTGCATTGCTTCTGTCCAAAAGAACTTAAATAAAAATCGCTCATCCATAAAAAAAAGTGTCTCACACAGCTCCGGGGGGTGAACAAAGGCCTTCTGTAGCGAATCGATGCGTTTTTGTAAGAAAAATATCCATATTCAAAACTTTATAATCACTTGAATCTAGCTTGCGCTCACTGCTCAACTCAACTCATAAATAAATGATCTTTCTGAACACACTATTACTGCATCTCTGACTTCAATTTTCATGGATAAAGAATTCCTGGGAGCATCAGCACAGCATCCTGCTGTCTTTAAAGCAAACTGACACGCAGGATAATTGGCAGACATTCAAACACCATCTTGTACCCAAAAGGACATTTACAAGAGTTTATAAATTGCTTTTAATTTCAGGGTGTTCATGATGGCAGTTATGAGAGCTCGCTGTGTTTCTGAATGCCTCAATAAACCAATCCAGATGATCCAATTGTGGAATTGCTACTGAAAAGACTCCATTTCCCACCGGCCTCATTTTCCTTCCGCTGCTTCCAGGTGACATTTAAATAAGCAACTGATTAATATCTTCCAAAGTGCTAAATTGGTAGATCAAACTAATGAATGAATCCAATTAATCAGCCCATCCCCAGCTGGAGGCGGAACCACATCCTCTCTACTCTGCCAGTTTCATGCTCTACTGTCTTATCGGTGCTGCCTGATGGCACATGCTGCAACCTGCCATATAAATGCAAGCGTGCATCTCTCTCACACACAGAGGCGTTCGGAACAGCATACTGGCATATTATTCTTACTCTTCCTTTAGTGTACAGCATGTTGTGCACAGTATTGCATTTTTCAGAACAGAATACCCTGATGACCTACGACATTTGACAAAATATCTACAGCAGAGAATAACATATTCCACAATGCAATGTGCTCGGCTTGACCTTCCATTTCTAGTTTCAGCATCTACTTTTTGATTCATTATTGGATCGGACTGCCAAAAATTACATAAAAAAAAAAAAAAGTATGGAAATTGGGGCTGTCAAATCACATAATTGCGATTAATCCAAATGTCATCCAATATAAAAGTTTGTGTTTACATAATATATGGGTGTGTACACACACATACATATATACAGTATATATATATATATATATATAATATGTATGTGTGTGTACACACGTACAGACACATATCATGTAAACACAAACTTTTATTTTGGATGTGATTAATCACGAATATTCAATTTAACAGCCCAAATGTAAATTAAAATGTAAATCAATAATAACATAAAGTACATAAATACGTACATTAATATTAAAAAGGTAAATTAACTACTTTATTTCCAAGATGATCGCATGATAACTGGATGTAGCTCACATGCAATGATGATGACGTCATGTGACAACTATGGAATAATGCTTATCGTTTCACTCATAATTTTTAAGAACCGTGGTATAAGGTGCTGTGCAGTAAATAGTATGCTAACTCCATTCCAAACATAACCAAAAGTGTACAAAATGAAATTTACTGCATACTGTGCTAATTATAGTATATTCTGCTTACTATATTTTATTATTTGTGTAGAGAATTTACATATTCCCTGTACACTACTGTTCAAAAGTTTAGTCAGTAAGATTTTTTTTTTCTTTTGCCGGAAAGAATTTAATAATTTTATTTAGCAAAGAGGCATTCAATTAATGAAAATTATTTTAATAAAAGATTTTTATTTCAAAATAAATGCTGTTCTTCGGTTTCCACAAAAATAGTAAGCAGCGCTATTCAACATTTCAAACTGCTTTCAACATACCGGTAGATAATAATAAAAAAGTTATTTTCAATGCACCAAATCAGAATTAATTCTGAAGCATCATGTGACAATAAAGACTGGAGTAATGACTTCTGAAAATTCAGCTTTATCATCATAGGAATAAATAATATAAAATAAA
This sequence comes from Sinocyclocheilus anshuiensis, assembly GCF_001515605.1. NCBI lineage: Eukaryota > Metazoa > Chordata > Actinopteri > Cypriniformes > Cyprinidae > Sinocyclocheilus > Sinocyclocheilus anshuiensis. The sequence goes on from NW_015549582.1 coordinate 167,759, forward strand.
AAAAAAAACTGTTATTTTTAATTGTAATATTATTTAACAATACTTTTTACTGTTTTAACTGTATTTTTAATCAAATAAGCACAGCCTTGATCAGTATCTTTCAAAAACATAAAAAAAATCGTTCTGACCCTAAACATTTGAATGGTAGTGCATACAAAAATAATATGTGAAACAGTATCATGTAACAATAAACATTTCAAATAATTGGCAATTGGGTTTTTTCCTTTTATAATCCAATTTTGTGTAAAATTGTCTTCACTTTTAGCAATTTGGTCAAATAATGAGTCAAGAAGGAAATGTCAAAGGTCTGGTTGAGTGCACTGCATTGTGGGATACATTTTACTTTGTGTACTCCGACTTAACACTGCACATGATAGCAGATAATCCGTAAAAGGCTGCATACTGTACATAGTAAAGTTAATGCTACAAAAAAAGTATGTATCATGAATTAGTATGATCTACCATATACAGTATATGAAGCATATTAGAAAAAGAGAATTCACCAGACACTTTGTTAAAGAGAGAGTGTGTGTTGATGCAAAACAGACCTAATCAGTCATTAGTGATGATATTTACTTCAGAGTTCAACAGAATCTAAAAGCCAAGTTCTACCAGAGTGTGACTTTGGCAAAGAGTCGCGGTTTGGATTGTGTGGTTTATTTCCGGCTCGGGATCCACCAGTCTTCTACCAAAGTCAACTGTGCTTTCAAATAAGCAAGATCATGTGTTTAAGACAGTTTCCAAATCATCATACTAAATTACATCAAACCCTCACTGCTACATTTACAAGAACCATAACAAGCGCCTTTCGCCGCATTAAAACCGCATGCAGCTTTTGGCTCATTTTATTCCACATCTCACTGGGGCTCAGCTTTATTGCTTTTGACAGAGTGACTCCTCATCAGAAGAGAATAGGTGTCCTCCCTGTCATTGATCAAGCTGTTAATTTAGCAGGAAAGTGCTGGAGGGGCCACAGTTTGGCATTCCTATTTCCTGGAGTGTAGCTGAGGACACATATTGTGTCTTATACGATCAATACCATCCAACCTTTCACCGCTCGGAGAGAAACTCTGACGAAGCAGTTGTTCACACGCTGACGTTTTGTTTAAATAAATGCTTTCCAATAGCTGCAATAAACACTGCTCATATTGAGCTATTCATGCAATGAATCAGCACTATACAGTAGAGCTCTTTCATTGCAGTAATAGTGGAGGCCTGGGACAGAGCCGAATCTCAAATATGATTTTGAAAAGAGGTAATTAGAGCATAAGATTGCATTTCGAGACTTTGTACTCCATAGAGAGCTTTCAATTTCTCTGATTCGCTCACTTTAAATATGGCATCAGGCTGTTGATGCATGTAAGTTTCGCATGTGGACATTTGCATTCGATTGATACAGAACTCAGTGTTCTATTGAACACGCTCCAAATGCCGAACAGACAGGCTTAACAACTCTAATACGTAAAAAGAATCCCAAATCCTTTGTTTGAAAATTTGAAATGGAGTATAAAGATTCATCTTCACAGGAGCTGCTGATGTGTTCCAGTGAGAGTTTGTTGATATTAAAGGGGTCATATGATAATGTACATACTGTACATTATTGTTTCTCCTCTATGCCCCGCCTTTCTGAAACGTGTCGATTTTTACAAAGCTCATTTCACAACGAAACACACAGCGTCTTCACGACATGGCGGCATCAACAATACTACAGCGAGAATAAAAGATACGCCTTCTTTCTTTGCGTGAACATTTGGCCTGCGCTATGCAAATCTTCCCACATCGTGACATAGACAAGTGGGGGCGTGTTAGAACGAACCGTTTTAGCTAGGCGTGGTTGACTCTTAACTTTTATAAAGGATATCTCTTTGGATTTGAGACTTTAGTCTTTGCAACTTTACAGATCTTCTTTATGCACCAAGAGCTTGTAACACTTCAAAGAGAAAGGAAAAATTTTAATCGCATCATATGACCCCTTTAAAGTACCAGAATCCCTTTGCCGTGCAACTTGTGTGCTAATGTCAGACTCTCTATTGCGGACTGATGTGTGGAATTTAAAATGGACTTGATTAATTGAGTGTTTGTGCGAGAGGTTTTAAGCTGCTCTGGAAGACTGCCGCGCTTGGCTCTGGTAAACAGAAGGCTTTTTCTCAGAGTATGTGTTTGTCTTCAGAGAGGACACCGCCTGACTTACTTAACTCCGCTGTGCTGTCGAACGTTTGCATCGCTCCACGGATCCTCGCAAAGCTGCACAAAGCCAAATGGTTTCAGAAATCATCAAAATGGTCAAAAAGAATTTTAAGATCCACCCAAGGTGACAAGCTTTAGGTCTGAGCACACAATTATTAAAAGTGAAATTTATAAGAAATGTTTTGTAGACCATTCATTTTGGACCGGGAACAACACAAGTTTAACAAGGTGGGGAAAAAAACTCCTAAAAAGTGTATAAAAAAAATGAAGTTATATTATAAAATTATAAAAAAGTATATAAAAAAATGTATTTATTTTAAAAATGATAAAAAAAAGAAGCTGTTATATGTGTGAGTATGCAATAACATTAACTAGTATTTTTGAGGGGGAAAAAACCCTCTCCAGGTCAAAATGACTGGAACATGACATGGGACGGGTTAAACAGCAATTAAACATATCGATTTGAACTAAATTCTATCAACAAAACTAGAAAACACCACAATGCAGAGAAAATAACTAACTAACTAGCTAAATAAAAAATGAACAACAGCAGAATTTGGCTATATATTATCAGTAGATTACTTACATTTTTTAGTATTACTGATTGCAAATTACAAAATGAAAATAGTTACTAACATAATCTATTACATTACACATTTTAGGTAATGGTATCTGACTACTTTTTGATTACTTTTGACCAAACTTGTTTATCACATTGATTTGAATAGCATAATCTTGTACCATATTGACCTAAAAAAAGGAGAAGTTGGAAAAAAATAAACTATAAAAAACATTCTCTGAGAACAAGCCTTGATGTCTTAAGCAGTTTTGCTTTGCAAGTACAAGAAGTACTGATTAATGATTATTTACAGTGACCAGCATTAAAAACACATGCTGGCAAGCAGCACTGCTGGTAGATTCAGTGGGGAGAGATTACGCTATTCAAAGTTATTTATGAATCATTGGGAAAACAGTGAAAAGCTCTTTCCCACTCAAAACTTCCTTTATTTAAATGCCATGAAGATGCATTATTGAAATCAGCTTGCTCCAGCTCCAGCGAATTAGTCAAATCAGAGCAGTGCACTTTCTGTTGTCTTTCTATAGCGGCCAAAATTGCTTATAACAGACAATTAAGTGCATCGTTCCTCCTTCCTCCCTGTCCACTCTCCAGCTCTAATCAAAACATTTAATCTTGCCCAATTTAGCGAGTCAATGCGTCAGAATTGAGTTCACAGAATGCTGTGGGTAAATGTGCAGCAAACAGTTCCTGGTAAGATCAGTTCATGCAACGAATTAATTGCTGTCGTTAATTTGTGTGCGGTGTGCCAGACATGCAGATGCTTATTTCACTAGATGCACTGACCTGTAAAAATAGGTCTGCCTCAATTAAAAAAAATTAAAAAATCACCATCTCAGAATGATAAACTACAATGAGACACACTCTTGACGTCAACGTCTGGAAATGTTGAAACTGTAAAAGACAATAGTTGAGAGAGTATAAGACTCGTTCAAAGGCGTCATTTTAGACACTGTCAGTTAAAACACAAACAGCCCAATTATGCTTCACTAAACCTACTGTCAAAATAAATAAAGTGCTTCACTATACAAACTATTTATAGAAGCAGGCTTATGTTTTCAATCCATCTGCTTCAAAACACAATTACACGATACACTCACCCACCTCTGAACAGAATGTCAGCTTATGTTTTTCTTTTCAAACAATTTGATGAAGCTCAATAAATGGTGTAATGGACCGTGACCAGGTGGTGTCATGCTGCTCATCAACCGCAATTATACGAAGCTACGAGAATACTTATTGTGCGCAAAAGAAAAAAAATAATGACTTTACTCAACAATTCGTCTCCTCCACATCACCCTGTAGTGCCACAATATGCTGTTCTGTGTCAGCTGCGTCACGCCGGATCTGTTTCCTACATTGTTGTGATTTGATCTGAACGGAAACAGCGTATCCGAGTGACGCAGCTGACACAGAACAGCATACGTGGTTTACGTCCAGCGGATATTCTCCAAAATGGCACCAGGGTGATGCGGAGGAAACGAATTGTTGAATAAAGTCTTTTTTTTTCTTTTGCGCACAAATGTATTCTCGTAGCTTCATATAATTGCGGTTGAACCACTGATGTCACATGGATTATTTTATAGATCTCCTTGCTACGTTTCTGGACTTGGGAACATTTCAGTTGTGTTGCTGTCTATGCAGGGTCAGAGAGTCCTTTATTTAAACGCCATGAAGAGGCATTATTGAAATCAGCTTCAGCTGAAGCGAAATAGTCATACCAGAGCAGTGAGCTTTCTGTTGTCTTTCTATAGCAGCCAAAAACTGCTTATAACAGACAATTAAGTGCATCGTTCCTCGTTCTTCCCTGTCCACTCTCCAGCTCTAATCAAAACATTTAATCTTGCCCAATTTAGCGAGTCAATGCGTCAGAATTGAGTTCACAGAATGCTGTGGGTAAATGTGCAGCAAACAGTTCCTGATAAGATCAATTCATGCAACAAATGAATGAACTGCTGTCGTTAATTTGTGCGCGGTGTGCCAGACATGCAGATGCTTATTTCACTAGATGCACTGACCTGTAAAAATAGGTCTGCCTCAATTAAAAAAAATTAAAAAATCACCATCTCAGAATGATAAACTACAATGAGACACACTCTTGACGTCAACGTCTGGAAATGTTGAAACTGTAAAAGACAATAGTTGAGAGAGTATAAGACTCGTTCAAAGGCGTCATTTTAGACACTGTCAGTTAAAACACAAACAGCCCAATTATGCTTCACTAAACCTACTGTCAAAATAAATAAAGTGCTTCACTATACAAACTATTTATAGAAGCAGGCTTATGTTTTCAATCCATCTGCTTCAAAACACAATTACACGATACACTCACCCACCTCTGAACAGAATGTCAGCTTATGTTTTTCTTTTCAAACAATTTGATGAAGCTCAATAAATGGTGTAATGGACCGTGACCAGGTGGTGTCATGCTGCTCATCATTAAATAATGGAATATCACAGCGTTTTAATACAACCTCTCATGACCCGCCTACAGTGTCCTACATACGAACACATGCATGAAGATAAAAAAGGTTTTTGACTCAACCTCATTTCATTCCAAACACATATGACTGACTTTCTTCGATGTAACATGAAAGAAGACGTTTTGGTGCAAGAAGAAGTGTGTTGCCTTTTCCCTGCAATTGCAATGAATATGGACCCAAGCTTTCCAATTCAACAAAGGATGCAAAAACACCATAAAAGTATCATAAATGTGGACTGTATAATTCTTGGTGCTATATTATAAGTCTTCTGAAGCCTAATGATAGCTTTGTGTGACAAACAAACAAAAACCCTCTTTGGCACATTCATGAGAATTCATATATGAATTCATATATGAATGATAATCAATATCATATATGCCTTTAGAAGACGTAAAATAAGGTGCACAAGTTGTACAGACTTTTATGTTTTTTTTTTTTTACTCTTTTGTGGTGCTCTAAACTGGAATAGTTCAGTTTAGGGGTGTCCCCGACTAAGAATTTCACAGTCGAATCGGAATTTTCGAATCTTGCCGATAGTCGACTGATAGTCGAATCATATGTTTTGGGGGTGGGGCAAAATACATTACCAAGAGTCTAGTCAGACATTCGACAGTCATTATTACGTTAAAACACAGGGAAAATGTGTAATGGACGCCTCGCAGATACAAACGGGGTAAATAATGTTTTATGTTTCGATTAAAAGATAGTTAACATTAAACATCAACACTGCGTAGGGACCCTGTCAATCTCAGCTCAATTCATGGAACTCTCTCGTAAATGAGCTGATGATCTGAATCAGGAGTGTTAGATAAAGAGAGAACCACTGGGTTACAGCCATGACTTTTTGTTGCAAGTGTATGGTGACACAAACCTCAGATACCAATTAACTTCAAACTTCATTGGTTCTTGCATGTCATGAATTCATGTGATGAGACAGAATAAAAGCTTAAATTTTGATCTCTTCTTCACAATGATATCAGTCGAGTCATGTGAATTTATATCACGCTACCTTTAAGTTCTTTTTAGAACTTTGAAGTTTTGGATTTGACATTTGACAATTCTAATATGAACAAAATCATTTGAAACATTCTTCAAATTAGTTTTTTTTTTGTTGTTGTTTAATACTGACTACCCACCCACATTTTTTGTCTGCTGTTTAGATAGAGATAATCTGTGTGTTTTTGCACGTCTAATGTATGGGGCGTTGCCTCAGACTTGTTGGGGGAGATTTTTGAATGCCCTTGAGGATGTAATGCTGAGTTCAGGATAGGCGATCTGGGGGGAATAGTGCTGCACTCTCACCACCTTTCTGTCTGGCCTGTGCTTAATTTTGACTAAACCAAGTCTTTTATTAGAATTTCACAACAGTATCTGTGTGCCCTCCAACACTATGAGCTCTGTAGTCATTGCTCATTATGCATGCTAATGTTGTAGAGACGAATGCTGACCATATACAGCAGTTGAAACGTTATTGCAACATACCTCGTCCAATTGGACACAATAAAATGCATGTGTTTGAAATGACATTACAATTCAGGTTGCAGATTCAAGGTAATCAAAACCCAGTTGGGCAAAGTAATATTATTAGGGCCAAGGACTGAAAGTGATACCTACTGTTCTAGCGTGTGATGCACACATGAGTGTTTGCAATATATAAGATTAACCGATATTGATTTTTTTTTTTTAGAACCAATACCGATACCGATTATTTGCATGTTTATGTGGCCGATAACCAATACGTAGAACCGATATTTATTTATTGATTTACTTCGGATTTTAACACAGTTAACAACAGTACAACATGAAGAATCATTTTTATTTATAACACTGTCAGTAATGTAATTTCACTCCCTCCTTGCAAACAAAACAATACAACTTTATTTCTACATCAGTAAATCAATCGGCATCCTTCTGTCTCGAGAGACAATGGAGTATCTGCGCTACTTCGCTGGAGTAAGTATACATTGTGAGGAAATTAACAAACAAAACAGTGAATACATCATTGCAAATACAGATTCTATCTCAACTGGCTTGTTATAAGAGTTCTTATGAACTTATGAAATACCCGCTGTTTTGATCTCTGCGATTACACAACATATACACAAATCAAAATCTCTCGTAAGGATCAATTCCACAGAACTGTAACTGTACTTGGATGCTTATTAACAATGTGTCTGTGCGGCTCTGAATGAACTCCTTTTGTGGATGTGTTCTTCACGCAACAATGTGCAGAAACACGGCAACTAAACTCTAAAAATTCACAGCGTTTTATTATAATAGTGTTCTCATTATAATGTT
>NW_015549582.1:175508-182848 GCF_001515605.1 Sinocyclocheilus anshuiensis
TAGTAGACGTAAAATAAGGTGCACAAGTTGTACAGACTTTTATGTTTTTTTTTTTTTACTCTTTTGTGGTGCTCTAAACTGGAATAGTTCAGTTTAGGGGTGTCCCCGACTAAGAATTTCACAGTCGAATCGGAATTTTCGAATCTTGCCGATAGTCGACTGATAGTCGAATCATATGTTTTGGGGGTGGGGCAAAATACATTACCAAGAATCAAGTCAGAAATTCGACAGTCATAATTACATTAACACACAGGGAAAACATGTAACAGACGCCTCGCAGATACAAACGGGGTAAATAATGTTTTATGTTTTGATTAAAAGATATTTAACATTAAATGTCAGCAAAACCCTAAGAATTCACAACATTTTTTACAATAATGCTCTCATTATAACGTTATGTATATGACAGTAGTTATTAATGTTCTGCATTTCTGTTTTGAGCTGTGCGCTGAAGATGACAGCAGGTTTTTAATCAATGGTATTTAACTCCTCATTTATCTCATATAGAATATATTTATTTATTTATACAACATAATGTTAGTATTACGACTTATAGGCTATCTGCACAAAATGCCTCGAATGCACGAATGTGTCTGTGCGGCTCTGAATGAACTCCTTTTGTGGATGTGTTCTTCACGCAACAATGTGCAGAAACACGGCAACTAAACTCTAAAAATTCACAGCGTTTTATTATAATAGTGTTCTCATTATAATTGTTATGTATATGACAATCCCAGTCATAGTTATTAATATTCTGCATTGTTGTTTGTCCTGCTCTCGCTGAGCGCGCAGAGATAATCACCGTAGTACTACAACTAAGCGGTTTACTGCAGCGCAACTCAACCAAATGCATCCTATACGAGATAAATAATATATACACGATATATTTAAACTGGTTGAAATGTTTTAAAATCACTTGTACCCTACCTGATTAAAAAAATCCAGTCTTTCACTCTGCCTGTTTCAGTTTGAGTCTTGTTAAAGTTTTAAATCACTGCCGCCAAGATGCTGCTCTGTCAATCATGGATTATGGAAAGTGAAACTTAACTTAAATCTATAGGGGTGGTTGGATTTATTCACGCACGTTAAAATATTTATTTGAAGCTAATTTCTTTTCTGATTCTTATTTACAGCATTATCATAATAGGCTGTATATTAACTTATTGGGAGAAAACCGGTAGTTCTAAGTGAAATCAGACATTGAGCACCCCCTTTCAGGCAAATGGCATGATCATAACACCCTGCGAATATTCGACTTTGAGATTGGTAGTCGAATCAGGCTCCTCCTATCGAAGAAAAAAAAAATTGAATCTTCGACTATTCGGGGTCACCCCTAGTTCAGTTAAAAATGAAAATTCCCTGAAAATTTCAGCAAATTGGCAACTGATCAATAAAATGAGTATGAGTTGAAGTTAAAGTATAAAAATTGCTAAAACTAAAACCAAAATAAACTACAGTTAACTCCAATTAAATAAAAAATGACAATAAATAAAATAAAAAAACATAACATTACTTGTGGATTACAGTGATGTTTTTATCAGCTGTTTAAACTCTCATTCTGACGGCACACATTCACTGCAGAGGATCCATTGGCGAGCAAGTGATATAATGCTAAATTTCTCCAAATCTGTTTCAATGAAGAAACAAACTCATCTTGGATGGCCCGAGGGTGAGAAAATATTCTGCATATTTAAATTTTTGGGTGAACTATTCCTTTAAATGGGTTTTGGTCCATTGAAAATGCATGGAAAATAAAATGACATTTACGTTCTTCATTTAATTTTTTTTTTTTGTCTAAGGAAGAAAAAATCATACAGGTTGGGAATGACACAAGTAAATTATTTCAATGTTTGAAAAATCCAAATTCTTTAAGCACACAGTCTCACTTGATTTTCAATTTAACAGGCTCTGCTAAAAACTCAATATATCTTTCAGACAAGAGGGTATGATCTCTAGGCAGTAACTTTCTCAACAGGAACGTGATGAAAAAGATAATTCACTATTTAGAGAGAGAAGAAGAGCTCTGTTCTCACAGTTTTTTTAGACAGTGTTGATCAAATGTTCAATGCACAGGCCTGGTGCAGGTCTTCACTTCTCAAAAGTTTGATTTAGATCAAAAGAGCGGCTTTCACACATTCCCCCATCCAACTGTGGACTGCAGACAGATTTATCAATAAACTCAGATTCAACTGATGTCCAGAGCAGGATTCATGGATCAGCACAGCTGATGCAGTGCACAGAGGATGAATCAATCGCAATCTCAATACACTCAAAAATACTCATACTCAAAAAACACTGTCCTCAGTGTACTGCTTTATTCATTTGATCTGTTTTATTTAGGGAAGACGTTTCTGTTTCAAGGGGTTTGGACTCAAAGATGTCTAATGGCAAAACAGCTTGAACCTGGACAGTTTGGCAAAATTACACCATAAAGTTTTGACTATAATCATTAGATCTGTATATTTAGCTTAAAATGCATATTATGTATTTTTGAAAATTACATTCCATGCAGTGTGTAATGCAGCTGTATATGAATTTAAACAGTCTGCAAAGTTGTAAAGCTGAAAGTGCATCATAAATAAAGTTATTGTCTCTCAAAAGAAAGAGTTGCCTCTGAACCGCTGAAACGAGTCGTTTTAAATTCGAATCCAATTCCGCGAATTTCACACATCACAAATTCTTACATTTGCATAATGCCCGCCTGCATTCTGCGTGGACATCCCGTGAAAACAAACTTCAAACGCTGTAGCTTGTTTGTGTGGAAAACGTTATGTCAAGAAAATGCTGTGCTCTGCACTGTGAAAGTGAATTCAGTTTATTTTCACTTCCAAAGGATGAGGCATGTTCTATCGAGCATGTAAAATATGTAGTTTTGTGTGTTCTGTATATAGTCAGTGCAGCTGTAAGTCTCTGGCTAACTCACATTAGTTCTGCTAATCAGCTGTGGGCCTGCTATTGTCTAGAAATGTGTCGATTAATAGAGAATGTCTGTACTTGGGGTCATGATAAAGGATGGTTTGTCTTGACGTCTGTGTTCGGCTAACACATATACCGTTATTGTTTGGGTCCTTATTACCAAGCTGTGTGTCCGGTTCGCTAACATAAGTGTAAAACAACTTTTCCCCCTCTGATTCTTTCTTTTTAGAACAGAGTGGAGCACTAATTATTTTAATAGGATGTATTATTGATAAGCCGTATTCCAGTACTGGTGATGGGCGTTCCTTTTCCGAAGTGCACTGTACGCAGTAGACCAATCACAACAGACTGGGTCATCGGACCAATCAGAGCAGAGTAACATTATGCAAAGGAGGGGTTTGGAAAGATGAATCTTTGAACGAATCGTTTGAGAGTTGTTGAGAAATAAAGTAAAATTAAATGCATATTATAAGAAAATTAATGTTTTTTGACCATTCATGCATGTAAACCTGTTGTTGGGGACTCCCAAAACCAAATTATAAACATTTTAAATAGCATAATAGTAGCACTTTAATGGAGCAGCCCATTCAGAATGAAGGTCTATAGATTTAATTGATATTGAAATCACTCACTGTAGCAAATCACTATTTAACTCAGAATGCAAAATTTAATAATTCTGATTAATCCCAGTCTTTTTATTTATTTGTTTTTTTTTTAAATCACGTAACTAAACATTTTACTGTGATAATGCTTCTAAATATTATCCAGTACTGGACATTATCCAGTACTTTTGCAGACTTTTCCGTTAACCCTAAAACACAATGAAGTGCTAAATTCAAAATACAGGTAAAACACCTGTAAAAAACAATAAATTCATAAAAAATTCATTCATGTTAATATAACACGTTGTGCCCTATTTTTACAGATTTTTTTTTACAGTGTAAATTAAACTGAAACATTAAAATATGTCTATCTGTGTATATATTAACATTAACATTAACCATAAGAACTTAGTAACAACTGAGAGCAAGACTACAAAAAAGATAAAAAACATTTTATTTTTTCCTGTTATGCAATGTTTAAAGTCTTTTTAATTTGGATTTGTAAATATGGATAGAAAAAAAAATGATCTTATTCCTGTATGAGAAATTATTTAATAGAAAATGAGAAAATAAGAAAGCCTAAATAAAGTAAAATAAAATAAATAAATAAATAAAAATAAATAAATAAATAAATAGATAAATAAATAAACAAACACCATGCATGAAACCAAGTTTCTAAATCGCATCCATATGTTTTGAAATACAAGTTAAATCAGATTTTATAACGTTTTTCAGTCTGAGTGCTCAGATTAGAAGGTTTTTGCTGGTAACCACATATTACCAGGCATAAATGATTGAATTCAGCCACTTCTGTAAACATTATTGCTATATATGGGTCAGCAGTGACTGAATTAAATCATTTATAAAGCAATAATGTCGACAGCAGTGGCTGAATTCAATCATTTACGCTCATCTGTGGCATTTACTATGCACTGAACGAGCGAACAAGTGAGAGTGTAAATACACTAATCCTCTGATGCTCATGTTGCCGATGCACCTCATGAGTTCAGCACTGTGGGGAGATGACGACAGACACTGTTGCTGACGCTTCAGACATCACTATGACAACCGCTGTAGATACTGTACACCGGATATCGACAATGCTGCTTGAACAAACAAATCTTATTCCATCACTTACAAAATGACAGTCGGTAATAAAGTTTTGAAAAACAAATTGGATTTACGTGCAGTGTGAACAAAGCCAAAGAGAGAGGTGGAGAAATCAACAAGATATCAGTCTCACTCACGTCACATTTCTCAGAGGCGTCTTATCATTAAAGATGGCAGAACAATAGCTCATTTTGAGAGCTTGACACATCAGAATCGGTAACAAATTTCAATAGATTTCCTCAGGCTGTAATAGCTGTTAGTGTCATGCTACATGTTTGCTCATTTTGTTAGCGTACTCAGCAGCATTGCTCTTCTATAATATGGTGTAACGAGATAAAAAGCAACATTTCTGTAGTTTCAGTTGCACCTACAGCTTTACCACAGAGTGAAATTAGGTAATCCAATCTGATTTAATTAGAAAATGTAACTATTGTATAAGTTAGTAAGAATTTCGACAATAAATAATAAACAAACAAGCATGAAAGTCCACCACTAAACCTAACCCTCAGTGGGACGTTAGCAGATTGTATGAAGATAAATGATATTGTACAATGCATACAAATTCACCACAAATTTGCCAAAATGTAAAATAGTTACGAATCACAATGAGTGTGTGTCAAATAATCTGTCCTTTTTCTCATAAAATGCTGTAATAATACTGTGAAGTCCAGTTAACTAATCAAATTAATTCACCAACTCACTGTAATGAGTCTTAAGCGAAATACTTAGGTAAATTCAGGTGTTCATCACTATGGTTTTGACTTAAATACATTTGTTTTGTAGTTGTATTTATTGTAAAATTAATTTCAATTTAATGTTGATTTAGATGTTTTCATGCCAGATAAACGTTTTAATTGCAGAATTAAACTGTGCCATCTGATATTTATTTTTATGAGCAATACAGAGTAGGTGATGTCTCATTCTGGAGTGACTGATTAACTGATTCAAGAAGAGTCCTTTGTTTTTGTTCCTGAATGAATCAAAGTTTTTTTTTTTTTACAAATTGGTTGATTGACTGGCTTTCTTCACTGGCTCTCTAATAAAAAGTCACTGCTTTCGTTCCTGAATAAATCAATGCTTTGAATGAATCAGTTCAGTGAATTATTCACTGACTTAATCATAATACGTCAATCGTTTAGTTTCTGAATGAATCAATGTTTTTTAACAAATGGTTGCATGAAAGTTTCACTGACTCACTCATAAGGAGTCACTGGGTTAGTTAAGGTGATCATACATGCCATTTTTCCAAGACACGTCCTGGCTAGGATTTCTATATTGCCTAAAATATCCAGGTTTGTTTGTTTATGCTGCTCAGACCGATCGGTGTATGACATCGAAGTACCGTGAGAGCTATAGAGAGCAGACGACTGCTTATGCTTTCGAATTGCTCTCATGGTACTTTGATGTCATACTGTACAGTACACCAATTGGTCTGCGCAGCACTGCTTCAAGTCTAACACACCTAAAATGTGTATTTGCATTGCTTTGACCGTTCTCTGTAGATCCCACCTTTTCACGTGCCATGATTGGTTGATTATGTACAATTCCTGCATATTATTGGTCAAACTACTATCATTACCTTCAGCAAGTCTGAAAACAGGAAAACAAAGCCAAAACCTATATTTTAGGCAATATAGAAATCCTGGCCAGGATGTGTCCAGGAAAAATGGCACGTATGGTCACCCTATAGGTTAGTTTCTAAATGAATCAATGTTTCTAAATGAATTAGTTGTGTGAATGATTCACTTACTCACTCACAGTGGTGGAAAGAGTACTGAAAAAATATACTCAAGTAAAAGTATTAAATTACCTTCCAAAAAAATGTAGTGTGAGTAGAGTAAAAGTACTTGTCCAAAAAACTACTTGAGTAAGAGTAAAAGAGTAGCCTATTTAAAAGTACTCATGAGTATTGAGTAGTGAGTACTGAGCTGTGGATTCTACCCCCTCATAATAAACGATGTACACCACAATTTACACATTTTAAAAACGTTGTACATTCTGTAATTCACATTTTCTTGTTTGTCATAAAGAATGAAGAACAGCTATCATCCAGCAGTTTTAATTTTGACTGCCAACTCTTTAAAATATATTAAAACAGCACGGAAACAGAATTCAGTTGAAGAAAAGATGAAAGTTATTCTCAATACAATCATACACATTTAAATAATAAAGTTTGAAAAAATAGATTTAAAATCATGTGTAAGGTCACTGAGACAGCATATGCCGTTGTTGCACATAAAATACTAATGTTTAGAACAGTGCAAATACAAACACCATTAGAAACTCATACTTCAGCATTACACACCATGATATGGGTTCAAATGAGAGCCCATTTCTCTCCAAAACGGTGCCAGTTTTAGCGTTTTGCAATAAAGAAATAAGAATAACTAAACTTGATCATTTATGTTACAATTTTAACATAAATGCACTTCTAGAAGGATGGCATCATGCCATACCTTTTACACATTTACTCGAATTGTTATGCTGATAATACAATTTGTAAGGAAAAATGCATTAAATAGCGAAGTATTTATGGGGAAACTTTTTCAAAGGAAAACACACACACACACACGCGCATGTCTCTTTGCTGAGCCGCGGCGGTCTCGGTAAATCAGCAGCATCCACAACTGAATGCAACAAAAAGTGTTGAACTTGAAAATTGTTTATGCGCGAGTGCACTTGCTAAATGAAGGCGGATTGTATAAAATGGAT
>NW_015549582.1:183117-183599 GCF_001515605.1 Sinocyclocheilus anshuiensis
AATACATCACGTGCTGGCACAGATGCAGTATATTAATGCCACGGATCATCAATAAGGTGCAGATTAGTCCTCAATTTGTGTTTCCAACACACTTTTTCACAGTGCGCATCACGCGCTCAAACTCATCAAAAGTCAACAAGTTCAACAACTTATCCAAGTGACTGCTGCAGAACGCACGCAAGAGAGAGACGATAAGTGAGTAAGTGAGTGGGAATTTACCGAACGTGGCACTTGCGGGAGTTAACAGTGTATGCAATACCCGCAACCTCACACCAACTTTCAGGCCGTGTAGATAGGCAAGCATATATACAAATCATTTAGTAAGCAGAAATCCGAAATTTACCTAACATAAGTTAGAGGAAGATGCGACTTGATGCGAATTGATGCTTGAAGAATGCGCTTCAAGTAGCCATGATAAACAGTTGGCGGTTAAAGTTTTCTATGCACAATTTGATTTGACGAAAGTCACGAGACCTATTACT
>NW_015549582.1:183663-184108 GCF_001515605.1 Sinocyclocheilus anshuiensis
AAACCGGTTGAAAAAACCGGTTCACCGTTTCTTTTACGCTCGACGTAATGACGTCATTGGCGATGACGTAATGGCGTTAAGTCTATCGCGGGCTTAACACATTCAAATATAAAGTCAGTAATCATAACATCAGTCAGTTAAAACATCATTATAATCTGATACGTTTCTCACAATTTGGATTTTTGTATCTAAAGCATCAACACATATACAGGCAGTGATCTGCAAACTAGGATGACTAGGATGTATGACGTCAATAAATTAGTCTTCATCAGCGCAGAAACTATGCTCCACTTACTATGTATAATATGTATAATCTTATTTGTAATTAAGTAAATTTACGTTTCGCCGGATTGCCCTTCATTCAAGTCTTCGGTTTACCTGCGCTCATAACATTAGCACAGAATCAGTTGTCCAAAAGAACCAGTTCGGTTCAGACGTGCTGTCA
>NW_015549582.1:185411-187418 GCF_001515605.1 Sinocyclocheilus anshuiensis
TCTGCAAACTAGGATGTTTTACAGTTATGACGTCAATAAATTAGTCTTCATCAGCGCAGAAACTATGCTCCACTTACTATGTATAATCCATTACGGTTTATTTGTAATTAAGTAAATTTACGTTTCGCCGGATTGCCCTTCATTCAAGTCTTCGGTTTACCCGCGCTCATAACATTAGCACAGAATCAGTTGTCCAAAAGAACCAGTTCGGTTCAGACGTGCTGTGTGTGTCAGTCATAGTAGGCAATCTGTTCGGTAGCTTCACGCTGAATCGCGCATGCGCAGTATCATCAGCTCATCGGTTCTCAAATCGGACGTGTCCGAAAGAAACGGTTCTCGGTTCAGTGTACTGGTGATCCGAAAACCGATGCAACCGGTTCTTGACTCGAGAACGAGAACCGCTCCAGCAGTGGGCGTGTACGTTCGTTATCCGGCTGCTCTGCTCGTGTTCATCTTCAGTTCTCTCTTCACAGCAGTTCAGTCAGTGTACTGTTTGAGTAAATAAATTACTCTGGGATATTGGTTTATTTCGACTCAGAGGGAGTGTCAGCCATGTTAAAAAAGTGAATAACTTAAGTAATTTGTGGATTAATGCTTACTGGAGACGCGAACCGTTTCAAATGATTCAGTCAGATTTGGTGAACTGGTTCAACCGGTTCACTAAGAAGAAACGGTTAAATCGAACGATTCATTCGCGAACCGGACATCACTAGTAACGACCACAAACGGAGGAAAATAGCGGAGTAAAAGTACCGATACATCACTTAAAATGTACTCAAGTAAAAGTAAAAGTACACAATTTTTAAACTACTCAAAAAAGTACAATTACTGATAAAACTACTTAATTACAGTAAAGTGAGTATTTGTAATTCGTTACTTCACACCCCTGCTCACTCATAAAGAGTCACTGGTTTTGTTCCTGAATTATCATTATGTTTATGAACAAATCAGTTGACTAAATTATCAATGACTCACTCATAAAGACAATCACTTGTCACCACCTACCAGCATAGTGATGTAACCTGCGGAAAGAGTCACTGTAAAATCCCCACCACTAAAGCACAAACTGACAGTTAGTCTGATTCTAGTAGCTTCAATATAGTTAGCTATGGATGACTATACACATCCTGGCCAGCATTTCTCTATTGCATAAAATATGCACATTTTGGCTTTGTTTTACTGTTTTCATACTTGCTGAAGGTAATGATCGAAAAATAGTTTGTCCAATAACATGCAGGCATTGTACATAATCGACCAATTGTGGCACGTGAGAAGGTGGGATCTACAGAGAATGCTCAAAGCGATGCAAATAAGCATACATATTAGGTGTGTTCGACTTGAAGCAGCGCTGCGCAGACCGATCGGTGTATGACATCAAAATACCACAAGAGTGATTTGAAAGCATAAGGAGCGTGTTACGGAGGGAACACAGGAAGCGTGCGGATCCATCTGCAAGGCTTTATTAACAGAGACATGGTCAAAAACAGGCATAGGTCAGAAAATGGCAAACAGGTATATTGATGGCAAGGCAAGAGGGATAATCCAGGTACAAGGCAAAGGTCCAGGCAGGGGCGAACAGTATCCAATTGGGCGAGACTCGAGGGATAATCCAGGTACACAGGCAGTGATCAGAGCACGGGGAAACAGACAAGGCAAGACGAAGAAAACAAGGAAAACAAGACACTAAGCTCAGTAATGCAGCTATCGCTAGATGAGTGATAAACGCAGAACAATACACGGCGATCTGAACAGGAACTGAGAGAGTGTTAAATAGAGTGTGTAATGGCTCTCAGGTGAGCGTGTGATTAGTGACGGCTGTGTGATCAGTGAATTCAGCTGTGTAAGTGCAATGGATGATGGGAACTGTAGTCCGGAGTGACATGTAACAGTCTGTGTAGTGTGAGAGTCAATGTAATGGTAGAATGATCTCTAGTGGCAATCGGACAGAAGGCCACGGACCGGATTCGTGACAGAGCCCCCCCCCCCCCCCCCCCCCCCCCACGCGGG
>NW_015549582.1:188120-189194 GCF_001515605.1 Sinocyclocheilus anshuiensis
ATACTCCTGACGATCAGCTGTGTCCTGACGAGACTCAGGATAATCAGCTGTGACGTGACGTGATTCAGGATGATCAGCTGTGACGTGACTCAGGAAGATCAGCTGTGACGTGACGTGACTCTGGAAGATCAGCTGTGACGTGACGTGACTTTGGATGATCAGCTGTGACGTGACGTGATTCTGGATGATCAGCTGTGACTTGACTGGACTCATGAAGAACAACTGTGACTTGACTTGGTTCATGAATATCAGCTGTGACTTGACTTGACTCATGACGATCAACTGTGATTTGACGATTCATGACGATCAACTGTGACTTGACTTGACTCATGAAGAACAAGTGTGACTTGACTTGGTTCATGAAGATCAGCTGTGACTTGACTTGACTCATGAAGATCAGTAGAACAACTGTGACTTGACTTGACTCATGAAGAACAATTGTGACTTGATTTGACTCAGGATTGGCAGCTGTGACATAACCGCTGTTGTGATTTTTGAGTGTGCTCTAGTGTGGCCGCCATTACACGAGTGAGTGCGAGGTCGCGTTCCTCCGTGACGCCCACAGTGAACATTGAACCAACAGTCAACAAAGCATAGTCCATAAAATCACTTAGAGATGACCGGGGACTCTCACGTATTAGTCGCGATTTGAGCGGCTGGTTAATGCCCTCAAAAAAGAAGTCTATCAGCACACAGTCCAGCAGATCAGAGAAACATGCAAGATCTAAATACTCTTGAATATAGCTCTCGAGCAATCAGGTGCCCTGCTCGAGAGCTAATAACAGTCTTGCGATGTCCATACCTGGCCAGTGTCGTTCAGGAAAGCCGCTGGATCCTTGTGTGGCCGTGTATTCTGTTACGGAGGGAACACAGGAAGCGTGCGGATCCATCTGGAAGGCTGTATTAACAGAGACGTGGTCAAAAACAGGCATAGGTCAGAAAATGGCAAACAGGTATACTGATGGCAAGGCAAGAGGGAAAATCCAGGTACAAGACAAAGGTCCAGGCAGGGGTGAACAGTATCCAATTGGGCGAGACTCGAGGGATAATCCAGGTACACAGGCAGTGATCAGA
>NW_015549582.1:189613-193543 GCF_001515605.1 Sinocyclocheilus anshuiensis
CATGGTCTATTCTGCATAAATTAAATAATTTTGAATTACTTGCATGAATTAACAAATACATAAATGTATCTAGGGGTTATTCAATTAGAATTGTCAAAACTGTGTGATAGTAATGACATTTTTACTTTTTGAAGAAAAAAAAACTTTACTGGCCCATTTCCAATGAAATGAATTCAAATTAAATACTAACTAAATTTCCAACTGAAATAAATAATGCTTGTTATCTGATATTGTGTGTATTTGTATTGTCTCTGTTGTATAAGGTTCTGGATGCCTTCATCATCATCATCAAATAAATGAATACCAAGTGAATCTAAAATATACTTATATAAATGATAATGTTCTTAGGAAAATGTGCAATGCACATTTTAACAATCTTAATTTTTCTTTATACATTTATGAAATTACCCATATACTGTGTGTATGTATGTATATATATATATATATATATATATAAATATATATAATATTAGTGTTTATAATGCTACACACCTCTTAGCATGCATGTATTGATACACATGCTACATTAAGTCCATCTATAGAAGACCTTCCAGCTACAATACGTGATCGCGCCTATTTCTTTGGCTGTGTTATATAGCTGCAACACAAATCCTTCAGTTCCTGTCTCTGGTTTTTGCCTAATTCCAGATCACAATGGATGTAGGCTGGAGAGATTAAAGCGATCGGGGAAGTTCCTTTGCAATTAACTTTGCAGTGCAGTACATCTTCTTAACACTGATTAATACATCAAACCCCATTTTGTAATAGTGAAACTTTACTCAATTTATAGTGCTGGACAACATGTAATCTAGAAGGGTTTTCCTTAGTTAACATTTAATATGACCACTTTCTGAAGAAGTTTTATAATTAATGCATGTATTACAACATTAAATGCTTCTTCAATTAGAGGAAACATGATACTTTAAACTAATGGCTTAGGTGAATCAATATGACCTTGTAACTTTTATGACTAAAAAAGGTCACTGAGTACATAATTTAAATGTTAAATGTTATCTGTTCAATTTAAATGTTCAGTTAAATGTTCAAAATGTTTTGTCAATTAATATTGTAAATAATTACACTGCCCTATAGCATATTCGCTGAATGAAATCTAATAGCCTGCTTGTTTCCTACTAATTTTGGGGTGACTGTTTTGCTCTATCACACTTTCTCAAAAAATATACACCATATACACCAAAAATATACACCCAAAAATGAAAATTTGCTGAAAATGTACTCACTCTCAGGACATACAAGATGTAAATGAGTTTGTTTCTTCAACTGAACAGATTTAGAGAAATTGATCATTTTATCACTTGCTCAACAATGGATCCTCGAATGGGTGCCGTCAGAATGAGAGTCCAAACAGCAGATAAAAACCCACAAGCAATCCATGGAATTTTTTTTTTCTTAAACATGCAGCTTTTCACTTTACAATACATTAATTTATTGACTGGAGTCATATGGATTACTTGTGGATTATTGTGATGTTTTTATCAGCTGCTTGAACTCATTCTGACGGCACCCATTCACTGCAGAGGATTCATTGGTGAGCAAGTGATGTAATGCTAAATCTCTCCAAATCTGTGAACTGATGAAGAAACAAACTCAACAACATTTTGGATGGCCTGAGGGCAAGTAAATTTTCATTTTTGAATGAACTAATCCTTTAAGTCCTTAGCCAGTTAAATCCAGTGCATAATGACTTTGAATTGACCTCAGCAGTGGAGTGGGCATGGGACATGACCATACTGGATTCGCAATGGGCACACATGTATGTGGTATATTCACTCTGCAGGGTTTGTCCTGTCACTACTGCTGCCTCATTACCGAGTGCCAGTAGGGAGGATGCCACAGACCATGGCCTCCTCCTCTGGTTCATTTATATGCCAGCATGCTCTTTTAACTGGAGTCCAATCTGCCTCAGATTGCAGCCAACTAGGGAGCACCTTGTTTATCAGCAGGGGAGCATATGTTGCCCCGTCCCTCATACCGAGGTGCTACTTGAGTGCATCTGGGAGGGCAGTATGCGGTCGTGGGATGGTGGTGTGGTTGGTTGTGTTGGAGAGCTTGCTTTGAAACTGTTGCTTGCCAAGATAAGAGCTGCTACAGCCAGGTTACTTGGTTAAAAGTAACTTGTTGTGTTGGAAAGTTACATAAAGCTGAAGTGACTCTCTCCCTCTCTCTGTGTATATATATATATATATATATACAAGAATTAAAGAAGAAGTGTTCAATTATCTAAAAAAGACAGGAAATATGGAAATAATATAAATTGTAATTGTGGTATACATTTTTTTATTTTTATTTTATTTTTATTTTTTTTAAATGTCCTTATCTCTACCAAATCTGTTCACTCCACATTCCAGATCAGTAGGTGGCGGTAATGCACCTTTAAGTTGGTTTGCCAAAACCGCCAATAAACATCAGAAGAAGAAGAACATAGCGTAACACCTTCCCTTAATAATAAAAACCTTAATTTAAAAATATTTCAAATAAATAATGTTCTTTTGAACTTTCTATTCCTCAAAAAAATAATTTTACTAAATTACAAATATTTTGAAAATGGACAAATATGTAAAAAAGATGAATTTGAACTTGAAAAATTAACCTGTAAAAATAAACAAGTAAAATGAGATTTTGAGATTTTTAAGTGAAATGAGTGATGACTCAAATTAACTAGTAAATCAGTTTTTTGATTCACTGAAAAGTCATGATTTACTGAAAAGTCAAACAAAATGCTGGCCTACTGTCATGGAAATGAAAATGTACTTTGTGTGTGTCTGTGTGTGTGTGTGTGAGAGAGAGAGAGAGAGAGATAACAGAAGACAGGCAGATTGTCTGCTAGTGTTTTGTCTGTAAGTGCTGAATGAAGAGTGAATAGTGAGAGTTTGCATGTGGGAGTGTATGACTCTCTCTGAATGACTAAAGGGTCACATTAATGAGTTTCCAAACACTGGCTTATGTCTGTTTAATGCACTCATGTATTGTCCAATCATTTTACAGTTCTTGAGCACTGAGAACAGAAGAGCTGTGCTTCAGTGAATGGGTGACACATTATTGAGTCATACCCTCACTGCATTTCCATCACAACACAAACCACAAGCACCCCATGACAGAAAAATCTACCTATTTTAGATATTCTGAGCAAATCTGATTCAGCAATCGTGCTAAATCTGATATGCACAGTGAGGATCATCTGAAAGTTATATGTGACATTTACAGTGTGAATAAGATCTGTCTTCTATCCCATGTTAATACAAAAAAGTATTGAAATATAATTTTTCCTCCCATCTGATCGCATTTCATTTTTATTTTTATCTTTATTTATTTATTTTTTACCATCACCATGTCCTTATATAGTTTAGATAGCAACTTCTAGATTCTGTAAATCCATTATAATGTATTAGACAGAAAAACTTATCTGCCAATGTCAGTAATAAAAATGCCAAATATTAGCCAGTATATAAGAATTGGTGACCATTAGACACTATACCATATGATAGGTTTGTATGAAGAACAGTCTGAAATTTAAGTCATTATTTATCAATAATCCTCCACTCCAGTGAGCAGATCAGTCTGATTTGGGAACCGGATCAACTGATTCATTACAAAGATCTGACTCAAAAGATTAATTCATAAATCAGATATTGATATGTCTCTCATGACCTCTCATGAAAGTCTGTTCCTCACTCAAAGCTATCATGTGGCTTTACAAGACTTGGAATATAGTGCATGAGTCATGTGTCACACTCAGGTGCACTCAAAACACTCATGAAGATGATGAAGGTAAAATTATCTTTAATTATCCACACAAAAGGTAAATCCACAAGAAGGCTTAGCACACGTGAAAACATAGACGAGATATGTTGTGTGACACAGCAGACACACACACACAGACACACACACACAAACACACACACACACACA
>NW_015549582.1:193947-194368 GCF_001515605.1 Sinocyclocheilus anshuiensis
CACATGCACACACACACACGCACACACACACACACACACATACACACACAGCCAGCCAGCCAGGCGGTGTTGGATATTCTCTCCGAGCCTGTCAGCTCTCCTGGCTTTGAAAAACTGTCTGTTGGAACAATTCCTATGAAAGTCCCCCAGCTTTTGAAGTTAAGTACTGCTACACCCCATTCTACAGCAAACAGACATGATGATGTTATTAGTACACATCCTGTAAATACCTGTCACTGTATCCTGACAGCCAGATCCGCCTCTCAGAGCCCAGAGTGTTTACAGGTGCATCTCAATAAATTAGAATGTCGTGGTTCAGTTCATTTATTTCAGTAATTCAATCCAAATTGTGAAACTCGTGTATTAAATAAATTCAATGCACACAGACTGAAGTAGTTTAAGTCTTTGGTTCTTTTAATTG
>NW_015549582.1:194535-214066 GCF_001515605.1 Sinocyclocheilus anshuiensis
ATTTATTTAATACACGAGTTTCACAATTTGAGTTGAATTACTGAAATAAATGAACTTTTCCATGACATTCTAATTTATTGAGATGCGCCTGTATGTTTGTGAGTGCTGCTCTATTCCCAATGCTAAACAAGCTGAATAATTCCACATACTGCATATATTCGCTATTGGAGGCACCTGACGTACTAAGGTATTCATAACATATACTTATATCATTCCCATAATAATAAAATACTGCATAATACTGCACATTTTCACGACTTTATGAAATGGTTGGAAACACATTGGCATAGCAAAAACATCATCACTAGTCAAACACTTCTAGAAATATTTGTCATTAGTTTATTTGCTGATCTTTGCATTTATTCACTGATCTACAAAATCACAGAATCAGTAGTGACAGATGCAGGGATGAGGTTATTAAATTGAAGCTTCATTTCAGGCTTTCAGCAAGAATGGCTGCTTTAAGATCAAAAATAGCAACTTAGTGTGTTATTAATAATGATGTTTGAATGATTTTTGGACATTTGTGATAGCATTGTGTTACTGTTTATAATTCTGACTTATAAGTGAGCATTATACTCTAACACTGAGCTGATCTGCTTAACAGCCTTTGCTAGCGTAACCATTATACCAATGTTAAAATATAATATTACATGTATTTATTTCATTGTTGTGTATTTTAGAAATGCTGCAATCATTCACATTTACCTGCCAAACATCCACTTGCTTCAATCATCATTAATCAGATCATCATGTCACAGCCTGTTTTATTTGGTTTTATCCAGAGCTGAAGCCAAATATTATAAAAATATGACAAAACAAGAGGAAAAAAAGAGGAAAACTGGCAAATGTTGAGATTTAGCTTTTTAAAAATAATAAAAAGATAAACAAAAATCACTGTCAGTTTTTACACTTTAAATAAAAATCCAGTTGAATAAAAGATGTTAAAGAATGACGGCAATGAATAAAAAGTAACACTCTAAAAAATGCTAGGTTATTTTTTCAACACAAATGCTGAGTTGAGACTATTGGGTAAAGAAGCTGGGATGGGCAAAGAATTTGGGTTGATAATCGCTCATAATCAGTAAACCCAATGCTGCTGGGTTGGGAATGCGGATGTGAAAGAAAGCACACACGTCACACAAATTCCAATGATTCTCTGAGTGCTGATACCACTTGTACCACATGTTTAGTGGTGCCTTAATGATTGGAAGACTAAAAATAAGAAATACAAATAAGAAAACTAATCGAAGTGGAGAGGAGAAAGAACTTTAAAACTAGCTGTAGCAAAGAGCGTGTTCTTTTAAAACTGTGTTTTGTTTGAGTGTTTTCTCTCGCACTCAAATCACTTGATCGATGACCAGTGAGTGGGAACTGAACAAGCCAGAATAGCACTTGAGAGGAGTGATTAAAAACGTAAAGATCCTGCAGATTCATTATAACACAGAGTTCATTCTTGACTTCCCGTGTTTATTACAGGATTTCTGTCTGTGTTTCTCAACGGCACTCAAAGCCTGATGCTTTGGCCATACTGGGAATATTTCCATCGGCAGAAGAAAAAAAAAAGTATCTTGTCAAATTTGGTCTTAAACATTAATTATTCAATGTTTATTCAACAATGTTCAACGTTAACTTTTGAAAAACAATATTATTTAGTTTTTATCTGTTGATTTGCCATTCTTGTCTGCACTTTTTTTCATTTGTTTTTACCTTTGCCTATATTTTTGTTAATTTATGGGTGTTCTCAAAAAAAGAAAATTTTACCTTTTCAGAATTACTGTAGCCTGTGTTATTACTGTTACTGTAATTCTGTGTGTGATAAAGTGAGTTTAATTTCAAACCCAGCAGTATCGAAATTTTAAACAAAAGTTGAGGTCAAAACGACTTAGTGCTGGGTTGCCAAAATGTCCCAAATTGGGTTGTTTTTAACCAATAATTTTTTTAGAGTGCATTCTGCTGCTAGAAGGTAGAAGAAAATACATTAGATTGCAGGTTTTATTACAATAGGTCAGTAAAAAATGAATTCAATGTCAGAAAATGACCTTATTCCATTGAAATACAACAAAATACTCTACTTCGATTGAAGTTTATGTTAGGTATTCTGTAAAATAATGATCCCCACCACTCTTTAAAACAGTGACTCCCATTCTCAACAATCTCTCATGTAGACAATACAAATATAAAACTCTCCACTATGTTATATTCAAAGTAGTAGGTTTTAATCAGTCCACATCTATAAACATCTAGTTAAAATCTCATCAGCTGTTCTGGGTTTTGCGTTTTATCTACCCTCCATTGGAGCCGCTGATAAGATTAGGTAAAACCATCCCAGCAGCTTCACTTCAGGCTTTAACAAGGTGTCCTGTTTAAATTATCCCTCAGCTCATTTCAGACACCATTTAACAGTCCCTCAATACCAGCACGGCGGTTCCCACCAATTTTGCCCCTTTTGCAGTTATCGATTCCGCTACATTTGTTCATGTATCACCTCAGCGTTAACCAGTGCGACACAGGTACCGCTCTCACATTCTGGGTCTGCCTGACTGGCTGCCTGTGTGATAATTGCTCAGGAGAGTGAGACTGAGAAGCCGAGGGTGAAGTGAGACATGTCATGAAGACAGAAAGAAGGGACTGAAATGAGAAGTAGAGAGACAGGGCCTCATTTACGAAATGAACGTACAACAGAAAATTGGGCTTTATGGTCGTTTCAACGCAAAACTTGGAATTTATCAATATGGATGTGAGCAGTGGCTACGATCAAATCTCACGTCTGGTCTCAGCTCGTGTAGGCAAGTTTTTGAGTTACCTGAATATAAAAGGAATAAAATAAATAGGATCACACACAATATATAATAGGCTATAATATAATTATAATATAATATAACAGATTAACAAAAGGAAAAACAAAACACTGTGCAACAAGTATAGGCTACGCTCGTTTTTGTGACACTCTTAATGCATTTTATTTCTTTTCTTTATATCTTTATTTGATTTAATCCATCTGATCGCACAGGTGCCTCACGCAAACAACATTAGTTCTACCGTTGCCTGACATTTCAGCCATTCATCATCAAACTAAAATGCAGTCAACCAAACATAAAAGTTACTATACATATAAATTACATAAATTAATGTAGCCTAATTGTTTGCAATAACAAGGTTAACGGGTGTTTTTGGAGTAAGATCAATTTATCTTTCATGAGATTACTTCCTCTTTTTGGCCGGGTTTCGTTTCTCCGTGTCGTAAACTCTAGGGGTGAGGCTTCTAAACCAGGGTGTTTTTAGGGGCGTGATGTTCAAATGACGATCGTTTTCTGCCGCCACATTTATCAACGTACGATCATTCGTGGCATATGAATGTTTCATGAATCACACGTGAACTCTGTCGTAAGTTGATTTGTGTGCACGGATCTGCGCTCGTTTCTACGTTAGATTGATAAATGAGGCCCACAGAGAGGTGATAAACAAAGATTCTGCTACAACACGAAAAAGTCGTGTAGGGAGACAGGATGAGTGGAGAAACAGGACATCGATGGAGGAACGACAGATAGCTGGTGCTGAGATCAATACCTGTACCTCTAATGAAGAGAGTGACAGGAAGAGAGAAAAAGAGAGAGAGAGAGCATATGTATATGCTGGCAGAGTGCAACAATGTACACAATGTGTGTAGAAGGCAAAAAATTAGGTAAATTTTGCCATAAATAGTTTTACCACTTATGAAACTGAAACTATATAATTGTAAACATTACAATGCTAATTTGCAAATTATTTGCCACCACAGGTGTTTGCACTAAAACGAATGAGATATTTTATAATATATTCATTAAAAGAGTGAAATTAGGTCACTAAATACATAAGCACTGTGATAAAACTACTGCTAATTATATGCTTTGTTTTAAATTGGTCATAAAATAGATTTCTAGAAGTAAAATGAAAAGCTATCCTGTTTTAATTAAATAAGTAAATTTAAAGGAATTTAAAGGAATCTTGAACAAATATTCAACTTCAAGGAATAAACAAACTTGTCCCCTGTAATATTAAATATGCTCGTCACATTGTATTGCACACATTGTTATTTCTCAAAACATATATTGAGCACTTTCTACCTTTGTAAAACACCCCAGTCTGTTAGTGTCAAAAATATAGGTCTCTCTCTCTCTCTCTCTCTCTCTCTCTCTCTCATTTCAAATGAGCTTTATTGGCAGGACTTGCACAGTATAGCCAAAGCATTGTCCATTACATGAATAAGGAATAAACGATTATATAATACATAAACAAAACAAAACAAGAATAGATCTGTAAAATAGTTAAGTAAATAGATACATGTATACTTTCTTTCTTTTTCCCACAAACAAGAAACAAGAAAAATATTTAAGACATTGTTTAAAAAACAAAAAAGAAGAAAAAAAAAACTTTGCACAACAGTACAACATGTAAGAAATTATCTTGCTTCAGTTTTGTCCACTGGCTGACAGTCTTAGTTTGTGACAGGCTGATACATATCTTGCTGCTGTTTTAAAATTAAAATGTGACTTAATTTTGTATTTGGGGAAATATGCAGCTCTAATATTGTGATAGTAATCACAGTGCAGTAAGAAATGTTCCTCTGTTTCCAGCTCTTTCTGCGAGCACAGTGAACATAGTCTCTGTTCTCATGGC
The DNA here is from genome assembly GCF_001515605.1 of Sinocyclocheilus anshuiensis. NCBI lineage: Eukaryota > Metazoa > Chordata > Actinopteri > Cypriniformes > Cyprinidae > Sinocyclocheilus > Sinocyclocheilus anshuiensis. The sequence goes on from NW_015549582.1 coordinate 199,195, forward strand.
TGCCATCTTTGTCTGTGCCGTACTCTCTCTATAGCCAGACAGTGATCACTCAGTCTGTGATCACGGACTCTGTTCCGTGTCTGTGTGTGTTTTCTTCCCCCACGTGCTCCAGGTTATGTTTTTGTCCTTATTTGGTTATCTTCCTGTTCCTGTCATCATAGTTCATTAGTTTCTCCCTGTGTCTCATTATTAGTTCCCCTCCTCACCTGTCTGCCCCTCGTTATCTGCCCTATTTGAGTTCTAGCCCGTTCTGTTCTCCTTCGTCCGGAATTGTAGATGTCTACCCTTGCTACGTGTGTTTTCCTTGTTCCCTGGATAAGATTAAAATCTATATGATTGAATTCCACTCCTCATCTCCTCGTCTCCTTCATCTCCGTGCTCCTCACAGTAGCGCAGCGTGACAGAATTCTGGACCTAAGACAGTAGTTTTGTTTTCCTGTTCGTTCCTCCCCGCTAACATGGAGGAACGAGCTTTATTCATCGCCGTGGCTCAGGCGAGTCACGAACCGCTCACCTACGCAAGGGCATTCGTGCCACTCGCCCTCGCCAGCTCCCTGGATGGGGAGACCCTGGTGACGCTGTTCCGGCTCGGGAACACATACCATCTGCCAACGGAACTCCCAGACACCACCAACCTTGACTGGAAGGAGGCGGTCATCCGGTGTCTGGAGAGCCTCTGATCCCGATCCGGAACCCCTCCGCCAGCCATTCCACAGTCAAGCCCGCCGGCCACGGCATTCTCAAGCGCCTCTGATCCCGATCTGGAACCCCTCCACCAGCCGTTCCACAGTCAAGCCCGCCGGCCTCACTCAAGCCCGCCGACCACACCTTTCACCCCGCCCGCCCGCTCCAGCCCCAGAGCTCGCCACAGTGTCGTCTCCAGCCCCAGAGCTCGCTCCAGTGTCGGCTCCAGCCCCAGAGTTTAGCCCACAGAGGGCTCATGTCCCAGAGTTTAGCCCAGAGAGGGCTCCAGTCCCCGAGTTTAGCCCAGAGAAGGCTCCTGTCCCCGAGTGGAGCACAGAAAGGGCTCCAGTTCCCATGTTGAGCCCAAGGAGGGCTCCAGTCCCCAACTCAAGCCCAGGGAGGGCCACTGTTCCCGAGTTAGGCCTACGGAGGGCCTCTAAGGACTATATTCTCCCCAAGGATTTTTTATTGGGGGGGGGGTAGTATGGGTCCGTCCGTAGTGGCCGGGCTGAGTGGTGAGGCCAAGGCCACGGAGGCCATCCAGTCATGACCTTCTGAGTTCTCTGACTGCCTGCTCCGCCATGGCTCCCCGAGCTCCCTGTGCCGCCATGGCACCCTGGACTGCCTGATCCGCGTGTCCCAGTCCTGCACCAGGCTCCAGGGCGCCCACCCGCCCCCTCCCTGGTGGAATTGTTATGGCGCGGGACGCGCCTTCCGGGAGGGGGGAGTAATGTTACTCAGTAATGTCATGCCCACTCTTCCCCCATGTGCTCCAGGTTATGTTTTTGTCCTTATTTGGTTATCTTCCTGCTCCTGTCATCATAGTTCCTTAGTTTCTCCCTGTGTCTCATTATTAGTTATCCTCCTCACCTGTCTGCCCCTTGTTATCTGCCCTATTTGAGTTCTAGCCCGTTCTGTTCTCCTTCATCCGGAATTGTAGATGTCTACCCTTGCTATGTGTGTTTTCCTTGTTCCCTGGATAAGATTCAAATCTATATGTTTGAATTCCACTCCTCGTCTCCTCGCTCCTTCGTCTCCGTGCTCCTCACAGTAGCGCAGCGTGACAGAAGGCATGTAATTTTGTTTTTGTAACTGTGTGATTTGGTTGGGCTGGATTGTGCTGTGCTGGTTTGGGTTTAGTTTGAGTACCAGCTGTAAAAGAGTACTCTTCTGCAGATTCTGCTCCTGCCACTGCAGGGCGTCAGCCTGGTGAGAGCTCAGACCACTGCATTTTAGGTGCTAGTGGAATTTCAGAGCTCTCTTTTGAATATTAATTAATAATGGGTATTGTCCTAATTCAGCTCTGCGCGAGTTGTTTGGGGTTGTTCTGTTAACTTTTAAGATGTTTTTTTACAAATTTGGGTATGCATCATTTGAATTTCTTCTTTTTCCTATTTAGAGAAATCTTGGGTTTTTAGAGGTCCCCATAGCTCACAGCCATATAGTGCAATTGGTTCGATTATTGCTTTTAGGATTTTTAGCCAGGTTTGAATTGGAATTTCATACTGAATTGTATTTTTGATCATGTAGAAGACTCTCAGTGCCTTTGCTTTCAGTTCATTCACAGCCAGATTGAAGTTTCCTGTTGAGCTGATTTTTAGTCCCAGATAGGTGTATCCATGGGTGTGTTGGAGGACCTGGTTTCCTGCTCTGAAAGTGTATTTATTTTCCTTACACCTGGGTCTCTTTTGAAAAATCATTATTTTTGTTTTTGCGAGGTTGATTTTAAGAGCCCATGTTTGACTGAATGTCTCTATGATGTCGAGGAGCTGTTGTAGTCCCTCTTTTGTTTTTGACAGAATGACTAAATAATCTGCAAAGAGGAGACATTTGATTACTGATTCAGTTAGGGTTGGGCCGGGGGCAGTCGAATTGTTTAATTTTCAAATTGAATTGTATTTTTGATCATGTAGAAGACTCTCAGTGCCTTTGCTTTCAGTTCATTCACAGCCAGATTGAAGTTCCCTGTTGAGCTGATTTTTAGTCCCAGATAGCTGTATTCATGGGTGTGTTGGAGGACCTGGTTTCCCGCTCTGAAAGTGTGTTTATTTTCCTTACACCTGGGTCTCTTTTGAAAAATCATTATTTTTGTTTTTGCGAGGTTGATTTTAAGAGCCCATGTTTGACTGAATGTCTCTATGATGTGGAGGAGCTGTTGTAGTCCCTCTTTTGTTTTTGACAGAATGACTAAATAATCTGCAAAGAGGAGACATTTGATTACTGATTCAGTTAGGGTTGGGCCGGGGGCAGTCGAATTGTTTAATTATTTGGCTAATTAATTTATATAAATATTAAACAGAGTGGGGCTCAATGGGAAACCTTGTTTAACTCCTTCTTGTTGAGAGAAAAATTCTGTTCGTTTGTTCCCTATTTTTTTACAGCACATTTATTGTTTTTATACATGGCGCTGATTAAATCAAAAGTTTTCCCTCCAATCCCATTTCCAGCAGAGTCGTTCATGCCAGATTGAATCAAAAGCTTTTTCAAAGTCATTAAAGCAAGCAAAGATTTTGGTTTTGTTTTGGTGTACATACTTTGTGGAGGGTATAAATGTGGTCAGATGTTCTGTGTTTGGGCAGAAATCCAATTTGAATTTTTCCAAGATTTTGTGGGTTTTGAGAAAGTTTTGTAATCTTGTGTTAATAATCGAACAGAATATTTTCCCCAGGTTGCTATCGACTCATATGCCTCTGTAATTGCTTGGCTCAAACTTGTCTCCTTGTTTAAAGATGGGTGTAATTAGGCCTTTATTCCAGGTGTCTGGAAAATATCCTACACTCAAAACAATGTTGAATAATTTGGTTATTGCAGTTTTGAATTTGTCATTTGTGTATTTGATCATTCATGTAGAATGTAAAATTCAACGTAGAATTTTAGGTAACACTTTATTTTAAGGTGTCCTTGTTACATATGTTACATGTACTTACTATTATAATAACAATTAATTATGCATAATTACATGCAAGTAACCCCAAACCAAACCCTAACCATGTAAGTACATGTAGTTAATTAATATTACTCAGTACTTATATGTATAATTACACTGGAACAAGGACTCCTTCAAATAAAGTGTAACCAAATTTTATTGTAAGATATTATTAACTTACAAATACAATTCTAAATTGAATTTTTACTACTACTACTACTAATAATAATAATAATTAATTACATTTATATAGCGCTTTTCTAGGCACTCAAAGCGCTTTACATTATATTATATATTATACCTTTATTCATATTAATAAAATATACAACTAAAACTAAATATACAACAATGAATGCTCATGCTTAATTTAATGTGAATTTCATGTATAATTTAATTTGTAAAAAAATGATCATTATTATTATTATGATTATTATTAGTAGTAGTAGTAGTAGTAGAAGTAGTAGTAGCATTTTCTCCAATTGGGTCACTACTGACCACTGCATCACCCTATGCTTGATGTATGCTTATTTCCGAATAAAAAGTAATTCTGTATAAACGCGACAATGCGGACACCTTCTGCATACATCATTAACCTTTCAAGCACAGTACTTACCAACTCTAGTTGAAGTCCAATTACATCAATTCTGGCTATCCCACGAATATCTGTGATGTGCGCCCAGACCAACTGACAACACACTGACTGGCCTTTGATGTGCACATTAACTAGCCCAGACCGTTTGAGTATTCAGGGTAACTTTGATATGCTCCATTAGTGTGAGTCTCCACTCCCCCCACTCATACTACCTCAAAGGGAAACACGGTATTGTTTGCACACTAAATTAAGCCAGTGCTGTTCAGATCAGAGGGACTGTGTCAAGTCATGGTATGTCATACAACATGACCTCCACCTCTTTATGTGACTCTATAACTGCCATTGGCAAGCAGAGAAAAGAGAAAAGAACTATGCTGCCATACAAAGGCAAAACGCAGTAACTGGACTAGAGAAACATGATTTGGATAAGACTGAACGAGTGAGTGAGTGAGTGAATGAATTAATTAATGTCACATGACCTGAGAATGACCCAGCAACATATAAAGCACAACCCATTCAGACTTCTGTTCTATCTAAATTAAAAAGAGTATTTATAATCAACCTCAGGAGCAAAAGTTAATGGAAACTGTGATGCATCAATTGAGTTACATTACATTACATTAAAACGTCTCTGGGAAGAAGCGATAACAACATCCCTTTTAAATTATTAATAATTTTCTAATATTGGCTTTTTGTCTGAAATGCACACGTTACTAAGGAAGCAGTAATCAGTGAATTTGTTGGGATTAAAAGATATCGTGAAAGATCAAAAAGGGTTTCTCATGCCTGTAATGAAATCATAAAGAAAGCTAAAGAATGGCTAATAATTACAGCTTAGAAACTCAGCCAAGCATGAACCAGGAGAATCAATAGACCCTTGTCTTCAAAGATTGAAAATATGTAATGATTCTGCACAGTGTCATTAGTTGGGTTCAACCTTTAGGTCAAACTTAATTTTTTGATTTATGAGTTACGCATAACTGCATGCAACTTCTTTGGATTTACCTTGATTTCTGCTTAAATTTTAGGTTCCACTTCATATTAGGTGTCTTTAACTATGTACTCAAAAATAATAAATTATTTGGAACAGTACACTTATTGTGTTCATGTTGTATTACAAATCACTTCCGTTGCTATTGATATGGTTGAGGTTAAGGACAGGTCTGGTGGTATAGTAAGATTTAAGGTGTAGGGGTATGGACAACAGTGTAATTATAGCTGTAACTACAGAAATTAATTACATATGTCAATACAGGAAGGAATTTTAAAATATAAGTACAATGTTAAAACATGTATGTACACAGTAAGAGCACTGTAACAAATTATTAATTTAAATGTAAGTGCATTGTAGTTAAAGACACTTCAAATATAAAGTGGTCCAACTTTTATAATAAATCATAATTACAAGAAATGTTTTGTGGAAGTTACTGTTGCCAGGATGGTCAATCAATTATTAAAGGGTTCACTTAGTTTTTCCACATTCAACTATGAATGGTTGCATAACATGAAGAGAAAAGACATGAAAATAATTATATTGTTTGTTTGTGTCTTAAGTAGGCTGCTCTTCTGTTGTTGTGATGTAATGCATTTTTTTTATTTAAACTACTGTTAAAAAGATTGAGGTCAGTAAGATTTTTTTTGTATGTGTTTGAAAAAAAATTCAATAAGAACAGCAATATTGTGAAACATTAGAAAACAGTTTTAAAATAATTGTTTTCTATTTTTAATATATTTTAAAATGCACAGTAATTTATTCCTGTCATGGCAAAGCTGAATTTTCAGCAGCCATTATGCCAGTCTTCAGTGTCACATGATCCTTCAGAAATCATTCTGATATGATGATTTGTGTTCAAGAGATATTTCTTATTGTTATCAATGTTGAAAAAAGTTGTGCTGCTTAATATATCTGTGGTACATTTTAGTCAAGATTATTTTATGAATAGGAAGTTCAAAAGAAGAATATTTATATGAAATAAAAGTCTTTAGTTTGTAACATTATCATTATACCATTAATATTATAAATGTCTTTCCTGTCAATTTAATGCATCCTTGCTGAATAAAAGTAATCTTTACTTGGGAAAAAAAAAGAAAGTGAGTTTGAATGAAAGTGTAGCTAAATTCAAAAAATTCAAAAACTTTCTCCTGCAACTACATACCCACAATAAACTTGTTCAGACTGGTTATTATCCATATAGAACAGTGGCAATAAATTCAGATGGGTTCTGCGGTCGAATACAGTGACGTTTCTAGAATGAACCCTGCTGCAGTGAGACTGTCAAGGGCATTCCTGTTCCTTATGGTTTACAATCTTTAATTTGATCAGCATAGCCGTGGGATACATTCAGATGGATTCTGCATATCTGTTAGGCATGCAGTCTTCCACCTGAGCTGTTGTTTATCACATTTAACTCCTTGAGATAACAAAGATGCTTAAGAAAAGAACAAAAGCTATCAGTAACAAGCAATCTTCAAGCCCGCATTATGATTTTAAAGCTTTGCATAAATCATTCTATTTTAGTAAATAAGTCAAGCGCAGTGTTCGCTTATACAGAGAGATTGCAAATGTATCATAATTAGTACTAATAGACACCTAGTGGTTCTATTTTTAGCCACATCATAAATGATAGCCATATAATACAATTTATATTCTTAATACAATTAGCCTCCAAGCAGGTGGGGTCATTTTACACAGTAAATGTGTAAAGCTCAGCTCTTTTTAATTCCAGCAGAAATATAACAGAACAAAAAAGTAAGATGAAAGCCTACTAAATTAAAATCTAATGTAAGGAAGGCATGCAGGTGCCATGCAAGATGAAAATATTTTATTTTTAAATGGAAAGGGTCAAAGTGCTCAATCAATGTGATCTCAATTATATTCATAACATAGGTATTTGTATGTAAAAGTGCCTGTGTACATTTTTGCATGTTTAGATCTTTTTAGTAAATCAAAAACATACAGTGCCATCAGCTTAGTCTGATTACCATATAAATGTGTAGTGAATCAAAACCACAAAGCATGTTTTGGGACACACCTCTTAGGCTACGTCTACATTAATCTGGATACATTTGAAAACGGCGTTTTCAATTTAAAATGCTCTCCATCCACATTATCGTTTTCAAGCGTTTTCCAAAAGTTTCTCATCCACACTGAAATGTCGGAAAACGTTAAATTCGCCTTACTGCACGTGTAAAACCGCATAAAAGTTCACTGAGATGATACAGATAGAACAGACATAAGATGTTTTCATGCAATTCTTCTAGCAGGATTGTATTTACGAAAATATCTCTTCATTCACTGACGCACCCGGGTTGCGCTCACTCACCATTAGGCCTATATGTTTGATCTAAAATGCAACCGCCCTCATGTTTTGCCGCAGGAAAGCAATTGTGAGTTAATTTTTTTTTGTTATCTTTGCAGGACTGTAATATGAAGAGTGTTAAAAGTAACATATCTTTGGCAACACTGTGAAAGGTAATTAGGCACATAACAGAAACAATACCGTTATAAACAGATATCTATTGGTACAATGTGCGTCACATGACTAAACATGCATCATCGTTTTCAAAAGCCTCAGTTTTCACAGTCCACACTACAATGTGAAAACGGCATTTTCAAATGTATGCACTTTGGAGAGCGATTTCAAAAAGCTTGGTTTTCCTTGATAAATACGCAGTCTCAGTGTGGACGCAAGGCCAAAACGGAGAGAAAAAGATGTGTTTTGAAATGAAAGTGAGGCCTTAATTATTTAATTTTAGATGTTTCAATCAGAAATCAAGCATATAGTCAAGCAGTCTGCATTTACAAACATTTGTGAAAAAAATGGGCCATGTTGAAGAGCTCAGTGGTGTGATAGAGTGCCACCTTTGCCGTAAGTCAGTTTCTGAAACTTCATCCCTGCAAGATATTCCACGGTCAACTGTAAGTGTTATTACTGGAAAAAGGAAGCGTTTAGGAACTGCAGCAACTCTCATTCTGCCATAAAAGCAGAACGATAATGCAGAGTGCATGGTGCGCAAAAGTCGTCAACTCTCTGCTGATTCCATAGCTGAAGAGTTCCAAACTTCCACTGGTCCATAAAGACATGGTTAGATGAGTTTGGTGTGGGAGAACTTAACTGGCCCGCACAGAGCCCTGACCTCAACCCCACTGAACACCTTTGGGATGAACTGAAACAAAGATTGCATGCCAGGCCTTCTTGTTCAACATCAGTGCCTGACCTCAAAATTGCTCTACTGGATTAACAGGCAAAAATTCCCACAGAAACACTCCAAAATCTTGTGGAAAACCTTCCAAGAGGAGTGGAAGCTCTTATAGCTGTAAAGGGGGACCAAATCCATTTTAATGTCTATGTATTTAAAATGCAATGTCTTTAAAATCTCAGTTGGTGTTGTGGTGTATATAGTATATAAATAATACTAAAATAAGTAGTATAAGGATATGTTTTAGAAGACGTCTATATGTTGACATCAGTGTATGTGTGCAAAAGCCGCACTTTACATATGGATACCTACGAATACTAATGAGGTCACGCAGTGTGGTTTGAAGAGCTCAATCCAATCACACTCCCCCTCCAGTGTGTATAATCAATCAAAGGGGCATGGATTCAAGAAAGACTGATGCACAAAGCAATCAAACTCGACCGAGAGACCAAACAACGTCACTTATACGACATAATGATGTCAGCTGGAAAATCTATGTTGGCACAAAAGGGTCTTTTACCTGCACAAAACTGAGACCTCATTTAAAGACTTCATTAGCATTAAATTAGTCATCCTGCATTGTAGATCATCCCATCCATGGTTTAAATCAGCTTCTCCTAATGTTACGAAAAGTATACAATAACACAGAGAACCCTCATGCTAACCCAAACTCCTACAGCGTGCCTCATAATAATACATATCGAATCAGCAGTCGTTTGATGCATGCTGGGAGGTTTGGAACAGCAGGTCTATTCCTCAGTTCAGCAGTACGCTGGAGGCTGTGTATCTAAGGGCTAGCTGCGGGTTTACCAGGCCTGAACCTAAATCCACTGCACAGCCCTCGCTCTCTTTCTCAGATGACAGGGTAGGAGCTTGTTCAGTGTTTCTGGCTGCGCCCCCAGTCAAACTGTTCATGTGAACAATTCAATCCTGCTCCCTAGAGCAAGTCAACAACCAGATTGACGTAGACTGAATTTTGAAACAGGCCTTGTAAAGTAAGAATCCAAAGAAAACCCCCAATGCATTGGCCTGTTTTTATAAAGCATACAAGCTACCATCAGTGTGATACCTACATCAAACTAAAGCATAGCATGGTTTGGCATTTAAAGTGTCTGTTCTCCAAAAAATATGGCTGCAATCGAAGTCAGCATGAAGTTAACCCTATTTACGTTCTTCCTGGTCTTGTTGTAAACGATTCATCAGTGCACCCAAAGAAAAATATTGTTTACTTTAATCAAAAGTAATGACTTGCTCTTACTCTGAAACAACTTTCTTTTTCAGGTGATTTCACTTTTGTGGGCTATTAGCGAAACAGCTTTGACATTGTTTTAGCAACCTCACATTCAGTCTGGCTCCATTCTGACATTTCATAGTCATTTTTCGGGATCCAATCAATTCCTGATGGATAGAATAAACTGACTTGTTTTCTGAGTTTCACTCAGAAATACCTCAAATTTAAGAAGTAAAATGGGTTGCAAATGGTAAAATACTTTAATAACCTCCAGTTTTGGTAAAGGATGTCTACTCTTCTTATTATGAACTGCGTCTAATTATAACAATTTGAGAACCAAATATGATTACCTACATTCTCCAAACACCTTGTCTAGTAATAAAGCATTTATGTATTTCGGATGAGACGTTAAACCGAGGTCCTGACTCTCTGTGGTCATTAAAAATCCCATGGCACTTTCGTAAAAAGTAGGGGTGTAACCCCGGTGTCCTGGCTAAATTCCCTCCACTGGCCCTTGTCAATCATGGCCTCCTAATAATCCCCATTCACTTGATTGGCTCTATGACTCTCTCTCCTCTCCACCTGTAGCTGGTGTGTGGTGAGCGCACTGGCGCCGTTGTCCTGTGGCTGCTGTCGCATCATCCAGGTAGATGCTGCACACTGGTGGTGGTTGAGGAGAGATCCCCCCATATGATTGTAAAGCGCTTTGGGTGTACAGCGATACACAATAAAAACTCTATATAAATGCCTCATTCATTCATATATCACGATAATGAATATGCACAGTATTGTTATCGTGGGCACTTCAAAATACAGAGCATTAAGAGCTGACACACGAACAGTTGCTGTTTACAGTGTTTATTACCACGACAACCGTCTGTGTGTACGCGTTGAACACTGATCTATATATTGTATGACTATATCTATATATATCTCTATTATAGATCAGTGGCGATGAACGTGTTTCTTGTGTATCCTGCTTCTAGCAAATTAAAATATCATGCATCTGAAGCTATAATTAAATATTGAGCAACAATGCTTATTATTTGTTGTTTGTTTTATGCCTCATAAATTACTCATTTATGGGAAGGACCCAAGTAGAGGACGCATACGCAGTTACTTTTTTGGTTGGTATAATCATTAGGTGTGTAAATGTATAATTTTCTTTTCATTATTTTTTCAGTTTCATTTAAATTTGTAGTTAAAATAATTAAATGTATTTTAAAGTTTAGAATTAACAGTCTTTGGAGAGTGTAGGCAATTGGGCTGAGCGCAGGCACACAGGCTTACGCTGGTAACACATCAGTGGACTTTCCTCATCAATATTGGCTATATTTTAATATGAATAAATCTCTGAAGGGAACCGACTTTAAAAAAAAAAACGATTTTTTTCAAGTTTGACTGTAAACACATATATCATTTTCCAAAAGACTTCTATTTCAAATAAATGCTGATCTTTTGAACTTTCTATTCATCAAATAAAAATCTGAGGGATCATGTGACACTGAAGACCTGAGTAATGGCTGCTGAAAATTCAGCTTTGCCATCGCAGGAATAAGTTACATTTTAAAATTGATTAAAATAGAAAACAGTTATTAATTTTAATAATATATTCACACTGTTTCATTGTATTTTGATCAAAAACTGCAGCCTTGGTGAGCATTGGTGAGACTTCTTTCAAAAATTATAAAAAAAAGCAACATCAATGATAATAATGATAATTCTAAACATTTCTAAAATAATCTTTAAAAATACATGCAAAATGTGTTTGCTCTTGGAAAGCACTGCGGAACTATTAAATAAGGAAGCATCACAGACCAATTTTCTAGTTCTGGTTCACAGATAATTTTTCAGAGGATTCTGTGAAGGCACACTGGCCTATTGTATGGTCAGAGTTGAAAACTGATAGTTGTCCTTTTTACAAATGGTGCAGGATTTCTTGCCAAGCCTCATGAATATTCAGAGGGAACAGGGCCTTAGGGAAGCACACTAGCACGGAACTGTTATCAGACACTTCTCTCCTCTAAAGATCCATGATACTTTTTCTTTTTCCACCCTTTTCCCCCATTTTTCTCGCCGAACAACTCTACGTTTTCAAGGACGGGTTATAATAAAAGAGGAGAGGAGGATTTCCGTGCGACTGGTGTGATTAATTGAGCCTGGCAAACAGAAAATAAAAAGTCAGTGGAGCCATATTGTTCATTGGCTTGTTTAGTGTTTGTGTGCCAGAGACAATGACCTCACATGATCTGCAGCCACGACGTTCCGCTCTAGGAAGTTGATATTCCCACTGGGAAAGCTTGGTATAATTGACTTTCTGGACTTGCACGCTTAATGGTCAGCAGCCAAGGAGAACTCGGGACATGGCCGCATAACTAACAATTTGTGCTTGCATAAACAAATGCTGCCAGCCTTAATCAAACACACAAACTCCCACACAAATGGTGAAAATGTCACACTCTGAAACCCCTCCAAGAACAAAAGGTGTAGTGAAATCAATTAATAAAGTAAGCAGCGGCAAAAAGTGCTGCAGTGTATACAATACGTGTTGGCACACCTTGCGTAGCAGATACTTTTAGGGTATCAAAAGATGTCAACCTTTAGTTGGAAGCCTTAGAGCCCAATAAAATGCTAAAAGCTGACTGTTCCTCATAGCTGCAGGGGAGAGCAGATCGCATGGGATAATATTAAGCGGGGCCCTGACCTCACCGGGCCAAGTGCCATCATGACTATGAATGAGATGCGGACGAGTCCAGACATTCTTGGGGAACTTGGCCTCAAGAATGCTGGAGAGAGAAAGCTTTGATAAAAACTCGAATGGCAGATTCAACCCCATGACACTGTGTTATGAAAAGCTATCAGAAAGCGCTAAACTGCCTCTAACCAAAAAATGGAATATTGTGAACTTGAGGCTTGATGGAAACTGTGGGTATATCCAACACTTTTCTATAACTGCCTGGATAATAGTTATATTAGTGTACAGTAGGTGGGTCAATGATACTAATTTTTGTGCTAATAATATATATTTTTATCTCTTATGTTCACCAAGGCTGCATTTATTTGATAAAAAATGCAGTGAAAACAGAAATAGTTAAACATTAATTAGTATTACAATTAAAAAAAAAACTGTTTTCTATTTTAAAATGTAATTTATTCTTGTGATAGCAAAGCTACATTTTCAGCCACATGATTCTTGAGAAATGTGCTCGAGAAACATTTCTTATTATTATCAGTGTTGAAAACAGTTGTGCTTTATTTATTTATTTATGAAAGTAAATACAAAATATAATTTTTTTTTGAAACCATGAAACAGTTTTATATGATTCTTTCATAAATAAAAAGTTCAAAAGAACAGCATTTATTTAATATAGATTTTTTTAATAACATTATAAATAGTTCACTTTAGATTAATCTAATGCATTTTGATAATTTCTTCTTTTTAAAAAAATACAATAAAATCTTACTGACCCCAATGACCACAAACTGTTTTACAATTTTTTACTTAACTTGAATTAATTACATGAATTAACTAACTAATCCTGACTAATTTACTGTAATATAATAAATCACATTAATCAACATTTCATGAGAAATGCCCCTTAACCAATAAATGATTTATTTTCATATATGAACATGAACCTATGACTGGCCATTTTGAAATCAAGTTTGTCATTCTGTCTGCTAACATCAAGCATTCATCTTTTCAGTATCCAAATAAAAGCTCTTTGAACCTGCTTTCACCATGCCACTGCAAAAGTGATGATGGCAGAACAAAATTTATACATAGCAATTATAGAGATTTTCATCGAACTAAATACAGGGCCAGGGGCAACACAGTAAATCTCACTTAAATCTTTTGCCTTTATGTGACACGCTAGTGCATTTCTGCAGCATGTTCAGGGGTATCCCATTAACCTCCTGTACTCACAGCCCCGCAGTACAAGTTCTTCTTTACGGCTAAATGGATGCAAGGATTAGCAAGGGAATAATAATAAAGCACACTGTAGGCAAGCCATTATGAATGGACGGCTAAAGAGATGAATGTTGTATGTGGTTAAATTGAGCATGGACTTTCCAGCTGCTGGGCCTGAAACACCATAAAAAAGAGTGACAGAAAAAGAAAAGGAGAGACAGTGTATGGAGGAAACAGCAGAAAGGTAATAAGCAAGGTTTTGCTAAATTGGAAAGGAACATGAAAGGAACAGTGCACATAAAAATGAAAAATCTATCATTATTTACAGAATACAGGAAAACAAGAAGATTTCATAGTGACCCCGGGCTTTCAAGCTCTAAAAAAATAAAAGAAAAAGAAAGTGTAAAATAAGCAATAAAAGCATAAAAGTATTTTAAAGTCAATCTATAGCTTTGTCAAATTTAGAAACTATTAGTCAAGTGTACAAATATTCTCACAACTTCAACCATTCTTCAAATTTTAATTAATTAAATGAAAGATTAAGTTTATAACATGAAATTAATTTAGTGTTTAAATTTAGTGAAACTTCCCTAGTGAAAAAAAGTATACTTTATTGTATTTGTAATATATTACCTGTTTTAATAGTACATTGCAAATATACTAACAAAAAATGTACTATCTTTAAATATATAAAAAGTATATTAGCATCATGCTTTTGTCTATTTTCACAATACAACTTTTAACACACTTTAAAACAATTGTAATTTACTATATTTTCTAAAAATATATTTTACAAATATATACTTAAATTGAAAGTTCTGTTTATTTTTTATAAGTATATTTATTTGCACTTTACTTAAATATATTTTATGAATATTTTTTAACTGTGTGCTGAAAATGATCATTGTAACAATGCATTGAAATTATACTTTCAAAGTACATTATTAAATAACCTGAAGTTGTAGTATATTTTAAGTCACATTTTTGAGTAAATTTTAAGTTTACTTCTTCATGCTTGGAATTCACTTCATTACTTGGACATACAGTGTTTTCAGAAAGTAATAACACAAATAAATAAAGCGAATGCATTATAAAGTGTACAGTCAAGTAAACACTGTCTATATTGCATGGCCAAAAACATCTCGGGTTAAGTATGTAACCCTAGTTCCTCGAGGGAACGAGACGCTGCGTCGGAAACGCTAGGGGAACGCCCTTCAGCGTGACGGGCTCTGAACCTCGTGTGTAACAGACCAATAGATGGGCGAGACGTCACGGGCGGGTGACGTAATGACCAGGAAGCTATAAAAGCACGTGCGGTGAGACCAG